>NW_027187353.1:728447-752499 GCF_028583685.1 Petaurus breviceps papuanus
CTTTTCTCCTGAACAAGGTAAACGATATATGTCTGACTGATTAAAGTGAGCTTGTTAACCCATTTTGAGTTGCTTTCCTTTAACAAAGCAGATCCAAGAACCTGTGGTAGCTGCAAACCCTGAGGTCGCTTGGGGTGCTTGCTGCTACATGCAGTTGGTGGGGTGCCTCTGAACCTTCTTTAGAGTAGTTGGTGCCTTCTTCTATTCACTGATCTGTCTAGCATGAATTTAATCTAACCCTAACCCTCATTTCTGATTGGGGTTTGCGCCAGGGCCAGGTTTTGCCCCTGCTGATTTTGGGTGGCATGATTGACTCTACTTGGTCTTGACCAGTATCACCTGGATTCTCATGCTGACCTCTACCTTTTGGGGTTCATGTAATCTAACAGTACTGGTGAGTTTAGGGCCCCCTAAATCCTTGAAGTTCAATCATCAGGATTAGCTCTGGGAGTCCCTATACTGGGGTATCCCAATCCAAGCAATAATTCTAGTCACTTACAAGGTTCATACTATGTATATCTGACCACCCTGGCATTTTCTCACCAAAGTCCTCCCCTCTGGGTGATTCTGGATATGGAACTTTGCAGATGTCTTCT
Organism: Petaurus breviceps papuanus; assembly: GCF_028583685.1. Taxonomy (NCBI): domain Eukaryota; kingdom Metazoa; phylum Chordata; class Mammalia; order Diprotodontia; family Petauridae; genus Petaurus; species Petaurus breviceps. The sequence goes on from NW_027187353.1 coordinate 729,044, forward strand.
GCCTAGCTCTGGCCAAGCCAGGAGGTTTCCATCTTATTTGCCTGCTCTGGCTCTTTGAAGGAAATGAGGAATATTCTAAGAGGCCAAAGAGAAGAAGAACGTTCAATTGTGGTGGGCAGAGACTAGAGATGGGAATGTCAGGTATGGGAGGACATCCAAGAAAAGGCCTATTTGGCTGGACTCAAATGTATATGAAACAAAGTGGTGTAGAAGGTTGGAAAGATTGGCTGGAACCAGATTAGGAAGGACTATAAATGCCCAATAGCGGAGGTTAGATTGATAAAAAGAGGCAATAGGGAGTCACAAGGTCTTTTGGAGCACGGGAGAGAAGTCACTACGCTAGGTACTAGAGAAACAAAGATAAAATTCAATCAATTCCTGCCTTCAGGGAGCTTACATTCTACCGAATGTACTGAACATACATGCCATGTACATAGATGAGTAAATATAAAGTTATACAAAGGAATTTCAGGAGGGAGAGAGCTTTAACAATAGGGGAGGGGGAAGGCATTAACAATAGGGGAGGGGGAACTCAAGAAAGGCCTCATGTAAGAGGTGGCATCTGATCTGTACCTTCAAGGAAACCAGGGATTTGAGAGGGTGATGCAAGAGTGCATTCCAGAACTGTATATAGGAAAAGAGGCAGGAGATAAGACGTCCTGTCCATGGGGAACAGCTAACAGACTTGTTTGGTTAGAAGAAAGAGTGTATAAAGTGGAATAGAATGAAATCAGACGGGAAAGATGGGTGGGAGCCAGATATGCCTTCATGGTTGAATGCCCTCTTAACATAAAATATTTCTAAAATTTCATCTCCTGTTTTCTTTTCCACCCCTACCCTCCACTCTGATCCTAGACACCCTTTCCCCCAGAGCCACCCAGCCCAGGGCTATTCTCCAAGGCAGCAGGAAGTCACAGAAAAGACCTGAGAATCCTGAAGCTGGAGTTTTCCAAAGTGTCATAAACATTATTTTTCTAAAGACAATCTCTCTCCCCCATGCCACGTATACCAGGTTAAAAACAATACCAAGAACTTATACTAATAGTACCTTCTATTTTGGGGGTAAGTTTATCCCCAAATAGTATTTCCAGACTCCTTATGTCATTCGATCTTCACAATCCCCTTATAAGGCCAGGCAAATGTCATCCATCAGCTGGCCAGGACTCCTAGATCCCCAACCACCAACAGACAAACTGGGTTAGACTATGGGGTCTTCCCCCCTCAGAAAATAATTTCATGCCCTCACCTAAGGTTTTACCCTGGTTACATCTGAATTTACCTTGTTTCTACTCTCCCCAGGGGACTGAAAGCATTAGGCTTGTTCAGTCATGTCTGACTCTTCATGACCCTGTAGACCACAGGATTCATGGCGTTTTCTTAGCAAAGACACTGGAGTGGTTTACTATTCCTTTCTCCATCAGATTAAGGCAAACAGAGGTTAAGTGACTTGCCCAGGGTCATATAATTAGTAAGTATCTGAGACTGGATTTGAACTCAGGTTTTCCCACCTTCAGTCTTAGTGCTCTATCCATTGAGCCATCTAGCTGCAAGACTTGAGTTCACATATAGCCTCAGATATTTACCAGCTGCACGATCTTGGGCAAATCACTTAACCTCTGTGTGCCTCAGTTTCCTTATCTTGTAAAGTAAGAATAATAATAGCATCTACTTCCCAGGGTTCTTGTGAAGATCAGATGAAGTAACATTTCCAATATACTTACCATGGTCCCTGACACTTAGTAGGCACCATGTAAATGTTAGATATTATTTACTATATCATTAGAGATGGTAAACATTTTTCTTCAGCACCATTCACTTTCTTGCAATTGTTCTCTTAAAACATCTGGGTTCTCAACAAATTGTTTATTTTTTTAATTCATTATTTTTCTTTTTTTGTAAATTTTAAAATTTTATTCATAAATACAAAATGAGAAAAGAAAAAAACATTGTCATGTACACAGCAGATCATAATAAAGGATTCAATATAAAACAATAGATTTCCATTGCAAGAAAACCCATTTAATAAATACTACACATTGTTTTCAAAACTGCCCAGCTTTTCTTTGCTTCCTTATTGGTTTTCTTTTGTTTTTTTGCTGTGCACTTTTTACTTTATTTTTCCCCACCCCCTCACAGAAGGCTACAATTACACATGGATATATGTATGTAATACATAGATATCTATAAATATAAACAATATACATATATGTAAGACTAATTTATTATTTTTCAGTTTCTTTTTCTTGATTACTTTTCACGGTGAACTTTTGTTACTATATGTCTACAAATTTTTACCCCCCCACTTAGTCTGGAATGCATGCCTTCCTCATTTCTGTTTCTCAGTTTCTTAGAATATCTGTTCAAAACAAAGCTCCAGTATCACCTTGTGCAGAAGCCTTGCCTGTTCTCCAGGGCAAATAGGTGACACAGTTGGTTAAATGCTGGGGCTCAAGTGAGGAAGACCCAAGTTCAAATTCTGACATTTACCAGCTGTGTCCCTGGGTAAGACCTTTGTTACCCTCAGTTTCCTCATCTGTAAAAGATGGATGATGTTTATATTCAATTTAATAAACATTTATTAAGTGCCTACTATGTTCCAGGGACTATGCTAATCACAGGGGTTACAAAAAGAGGCAGAAGACCGTCCCTGACCTCATGGACCTTACAGTCTATCCCAGGAGACAGTGTAAATCTGAGTGCTATATAAATGCTAACTACTATCATTTTCTTGCTCTATGAATATGTATTTATCCATGTTTTTATTCTTCTTCAGTTTTTTTTTTTTCCAGATATGTCAGATTCTTTGTGATCCCCATTTGGGGTTTTCTTGGCAGACACTGAAATGGTTTGCCATTTCCTTTTCCAGCTCATTTTACAAATGAGGAAACTGAGACAAACAGGAGTAAGTGACTTGCCTAGGGTCACAGCTAGTAAAGTGTCTGAGGCTGGATTTGAACGCAGTTCCTCCTGACTCTACACCAGGAGCTCTCTCCATTGTGCCAACTAATTTATCTGTACACATGTTGGCATAGTGGATGGAACATTGTCCTAAGAACCAGGAAGACCTCTGGCTGAATTCCACCTAAGACAATTACTGTGACTCTGGGCAAATCACTTGACTTCTCTCTGGGCCTTAGTTTCTTCATCTATAAAGTGAGGATTGGACTCGAAGACCTTTGACCCCATGCTGTAGCCCACCCAGTAGTATATAAGCTCCTTGAGGGCAGAGACTCTGTCCCCGTCTTTGCATCACCAGTTCCTACCCCAGTGTCTTGAACACAAACGAGATCGAAGAAGTATTTATTGAATCAAATTACAGGCGTATAAATTGGGCAACTAGGAGGTGCAGTCAAGAGTTACGGGCCCTGGAGTCAAGAAGACTTGAGTTCAAATCCAGCCTCAGACACCTACTAGCTGTGTGTCCCTGGGCAAGTCACTTAATCCTGTTTGCCTCAGTTTCCTTATCTGTAAAATGAGCTGGAGAGTAAAATGGTAAACCTCTCCAATATGTTTGTCAAGAAAACCCCAAATGGGGACACAAAGAGTCGTTCAAGACTGAAATGAGAGAAGGACAAAAAATTGGCACCCAAAGAAATGATGTGACTTGCCCAAGGTGACACAGTCAGGGACGTTAGTGGAGGAGTGGACAGCTGGAATTGTGAAGTAGCCACCAGCAGTGCTAAGCTACACACAGAGAGAAAAGGGAAGACAGGGAGGGTGTGAGTGGGGCTTGGAAGAAGTATTCTGCATATGCGAAAGCATGAATATGTATGTTTAAAAACAAATGCATAAGAGGGTGGGACTCAAGATGCTTAAGGTCTGATCTTATGACCTGAGTGTTTCTCTGTGTTTTCATTTCCTCCTCTTCAAAAAGGAGGGGGTTGGGCTCAATGCCTTCCAGAAGACTCTTTCCATTCCTCCTGTTTTCATGTTCTAAGGTTCTAGCCCATAGCCATGATTCCAGATAAATAGCTGTGTTCCTTAGAGCTACTGATGAGAGATTCTAGGCACACATTTGTAGGAGAACACGCCCTTGTGTGGATGGAAGAGAGTGGAGGCATGGCAGAAAGCCTTAATCGAGGGAGGCAGAGGTCACCAGGGGATAGTCATTTCCATTTTTTGATAAATGAGGAGACTGAGGCTAGCAAAGGAAAGTGTCTTGCCCATGGCCACTTAAACGAGCTAGTAAGTTGTAGTCTTATATTTAATAGCAAGCACTTTAAGGTTTGCAAAGTGCTTCGCAAATATTATCTTATTTCTTCCTCATAACAATCCCAGGAGGTAGCTGCTAGTATCATTCCTGTTTTGCAGATGAGGAAACTCAGGTAGACAGTGGTGATGCAACTTGCTCAGATTTGCACAGTTAGTATCTGAGGTTGGATTTGAACTCAGGTCTTACTAACTCCAGGCCCAGGCCCAGTCCCCTGTATGACTAGAGGTCATCTAGTTCAACTCCCTTATTTTACAGATTAAGAAAACTAAGTCTCGGAGACAGGAAATGAAATTCAATTCTATAAACATTTATTAAACACCTACTAGTTACCAGGTACTAAGTGTTGTGAAACCAAAAAAAAACTTACCCAGATGCCAAAGTCACCTAGAAAATAAGTGGCAGGGAGAGGCTTCAAAGTTAGGACGTCTGACTCCACACTCCATGCTCTTTCCATAGCATCACACTAAAGAGTTGGAGCTAGGAGTAGAATCCAGGGTCTAACTGAAACACTTTCTGCTTAATTACACTCTTTTGTATATGTTATTAGCATATTGAAAGAAGGTTATAAAGAAACTTGGCTCTGGAGGAAAGCTGAGAAAATGTACCATCATCTTTCCTTATTTGCAGAGGTGGGGGACTAAGGGTTGCATATCCTATCAGATTCCATTGATGTGTCCATTGATTTATCTAAATTGATTTTTTTTCTCCCTTCTTCATTTTCTCCCCTTTTCTTACAAGGGGTGAGGGAATGAAGAAGAATATATTTGTAAATAAAGGTAATATAAAAATAAAAGATATGGGTAAAAAAATTTAAAGGAAAGCTGTGACAGTAAAAGGAACACAATGTATCATTCATTTTTGGATGAAACAGAAACATTATTAAAAATAATTTATGAGAGAAAAGAATGAATGTATGAGGAGAGAAGTGAAGAAGACACACACACACAGAGGAAATCTGTAGGGAGGTAGAGGGTACAGAGATTGAGTATGCATGTGCTGACAAAAAGGGTACCATGGTGTCTGTACTGGGCATGTGTGTGTGTGGGGAGGTGTCTGTTTTCTCAGCTGATCAGGTGTTTAGTGTTTGTACCCACATCTCTCTAAGCAGCTGATGCCCACAAGCACCCAGGGCAGGAGGGGGACACTCGCTGGGGGATACCATGTTCTCAGAAAGGCTGAGCTAAATCAACAGGTGAAACCACAGCATCACATCACACTGGGCAATGAAGAGCTTTGGATGGCAAATTCCTCTAAAGTCAGTTTCTTGGAAGACTCTGGACTGACCTCATCAGCGTCTTCCCTGCGTTCTTGGGCACATTCATCTTCAGCTGAAAATACTCAATCATTGGACTTTTTTTTCACATCAAGTCTAAAGTTGGAAGAGACCTCAGAGGTCATCTGTTTCAGCCCTTTCATTTTACAGGTGAGGAAACTGAGACCTAGGGAGGTCTAGTAACTTGGTCAGATTGACAGAGGTGAAGTCAGTCAATAAGAAGCAGATCTACTAATATTCTAGGCTTCGTGCTAAGAAGGATACAAAAAAAGGCAAAGACAGTCCCTGATTTCAAAGAAGCTTAAGTCCTAGAAGCAGGATTTGAATCCAGATTTTCTAATTCAGAGCTATCAAACTTGAAGGCAGCAGAAATCCTGAGTGTGGCCTGAACTAGATTAAAATATAATTGGAAAATGTTTAAGGAAATAAATAAAAATATAGTACAGTGTAGGTGATGTTAATTTGTGTTTTTCTAAGTCAACATGTGGCCAAAGAAATTTATCTCTATTAGAATTTGGTGATATTGCCTAACTCCACAACCTGTGTTCTTTCTGTCCATGGTATTACACTGCTATCAAAGACCTTCCCTACATTCTTCTCTGTCCCCAGTGTGTCCTATGGACAGGCTCACCTCAGAGATATTGTGGGTTCAGTTCCAGACCACTGCGATAAAGCAAGATTTTTTTTCTTTTTGGAAGGCATTTGGGGTTAAGTGACTTGCCCAGGGTCACATGGCTAGTTTTTGTGTTAAGTGTCTGTGGCCAGATTTGAACTCAAACACCTCCTGTCTCTAGAGAGTGTAAAGCAAATTTTACAATAAAGTGAGTCATACAGATTTTTTTGTTTCCCAGTGCATATAAAAGTTGTATTTACACTATGCTGTAGTCTATTAAGTGTGCAATAGCACTAGGTCTTAAAGAATGTACATACTTTAATTAAAAATACTTTGTTGCTAAAAAAAAATTTCTGACCATCATCTGAGCCTTCAGTGAGTCATAATTTTTTTTGCTGATGGAGGATCTTGCCTTGATGCTGATGGCTGCTGACTGATCTGGGTAGGGGTTTCTGAAGGTTGAGGTGGCTGTGGAAATTTCTAAAAATAAGACAATGAGGTTTGTCACTTCGATTGACTCTTCCTTTGACAAAAGATTTCTCTATAGCATTGATGCTGTTTGATAACATTTTACCCATAGTAGAACTCCTTTTAGAATTGGGGGTCAGCCCTCTCAAACCCTGCCACTGTTAGTGCAATATTGTTCAATATTGTTGCATTTCAGTGAATGGGTGAGAGGGGGACAGAGGAGGAGAGAGATGGGAAACAATTGATTGTTGAAGCAGTCAGGATACACACCTTTATTGATTAAGTTTGCCTTCTTATATGGGTGTGGTTCTTTGTGCCCCAAAACAATTACAACAGTCACATCAAAGATCACTGATCACAGATGTAATCTGTGATAAACAGATATAATAATAATAATGAAAAAAGTTTGGAATACTGTGAGAATCACCAAAATATGACACAGAGACCCCTATGAGCATGTGCTGTTGGGAAAATGGTGCCCATAGACTTGCTCCATGCAGGCTTGCCACAAACCTTCAGTTTTTTGGGAAAAAAAAAACCCCAAAACAAAAAGCAACTTCAATATTTGCAAACACAATAAAGTGAGGTGAAATAAAACAAGGTCAGCTTGTGTTCTTCCTTTCTTTTCCCTTTGCCATTTGGATATATTTCTATGCTCTAGCCCAGTACCTGCCTCATGCTGGGTGCTTGATTAGTGTTTGTTCAATTGAATTGAATCCTATCCTTCCATCAATGAATGAATGAAAAAAGTATTTATTAAGACTTTATTATATTTTTTAAAAAGACTTAGTTATGTCGCTCAGCTAAGCACTGTGCTAAAGGCTAGAGACAGAAAATTAAGACAGGTCCTCCTCTCAAGGTGCTCATATTCTTTATTTTTTTAATTCTATTTTTAATTTATAGAATAAGACAAGCATTTCCATAATATAGTACAATAAAAAGATGACTGTATACAAAACTGCAAATCTACTATGCGCAACTTGCTATTCCTTTCAAATATAAAACAAAATTATCATTTAAATTTCTGTTTTTTTCCTCTTTCCCATGGCTGCCATTAGACACAAATAAGTGTGTGTATATACACATATATGTATATATACACACATGTATACATATAAACACATGTATGTATATGTGTATGTCTATATATGAACATATATAAAATTATTCTCTATATGTCTATTTATCCGTTCTTTCTCTGGCTGCAGATAGCATCCTTCTTCATCTGTCCTTTATAGTTGATTTAAGTATTTGTAATAGACAAAAAAATAAAGAAGATCAAAACGTGCAGAACCAAGGTGCTCATATTCTAATAGGAGAAGACTCTACATCCAGGGGGATTCTGTTGCTAATTACATAGAAAGGCCTAGAGGTCAGAGACCCACAGCTGGAAGAGACCCCAGAGGCCATCGATTCTGAGTCCTTAACTTGAGGTCTGAACTTCTAAAAAAATTTTTTTAAATATTTCAACAACTCTTTCAATATAATTGGTGTCTTTTGTGATCCCCTGCAAGTCATTTTATGCATTTAAAAACATGATTCTGAGAAGGGATCTTAGGCTTCCCCAGACAGCCCAAGGGGGCCCTTGATACAGAAAGGTGAAGAACCCCGGTTCCAGCCCAATCCTCTCATTTAACAGATGCAGTTACTGAGGCCTAGAGAGTTGTCGCTTGCCCATCACATATAGGCCTTAACTGTGGGAGGAAGGCTCTGAAGCCAGATTCTCTAACTCAGTGTTCTTCCTATTGTACCATGCTGATGGAACAGAAAGCAGAAATATGTCTTCTTTAGTGTCATTTCCATGGGGAAAAAAAAACAGTTTCTGGTGTTGGGTTCTTTGGTAGCTGTGCACAGCTCTCAGGGCTCTTGGGATTACCTGCCCTTTGAGGGCACAGGTGTGCTGCTCCTAACTCAAATCCCAGTTATCCTAAGAAACCTTCTCTAGTTGACTAGAGCAACCCCAAATGCCTTCTTCCCCTTAGACCTCCTCAGACATTTCCCTCTGTCCTGCTCATTATTAGGCTTGGGGAATTTGAAATTCTCAAAAGAACAGAAAGTTTATGAAGATCCCTCTGGGCTGGAAGACTTGGACTTGTAGCCTCAAAACTCCATGAAGGCAAGGACTTTGGCGGATCTAAACCCTGTCTGGCCTCCAGGGTCAAGCATGGGGCCCGAATACAACTGTTGCTAAATAAATATTTTTTGAATTGAAGAAGTCTTCTTCCCTATATGTGGGTCTGATCCCTGGGTGTGCCAAGGCTGGATGAGAAATAGCAGATCAGAATCACTGCTGAATTCTTAGCACCTTTGTCTTAAGTCAAGACAAGTTTGTTGGCATCTTTCTTCCCTGACCTGTTTGGCTGACGCTCCATGGCCCTCATGAAAGGCCTGCTTAGTCCTCCCAGTCAGTTATCTGCTTCAGTCCCCTGCTTGCCTACCTGCTTCCTATCCTCATCCAGGCCAAGGCACAAAACCCCAAGTTTACAGCTCCTACTTTCTTCAAGGGTGGGGTAAAGGGAAGACAAAGCTCTCCTTTAGAAACTCAGGCTTCCCAGCAAAAGTCCAGAAAGCTTCACCATGCAGGCCGTTGTTCCTTTGTTTCCTTCTTCCTTAAAAGGCTTCTTCTCTTCTCCAGGTCCATTCCAGGAAGAGAACACATCAACAAGCATTTATTAAGTGCCTACTGTTCGACAGGCTCTATGCTTCCCCTTCTCTCTCTAAATTATGTCCCCCACCCCATGACCTAAATAAATGTTGTCCCTTTCAGCCCACATCGGGACCAGCCTTTTGAGTAGCTGGAGTAGGTAGCTGCTGACAAGGCATGATTAGAAGTGTTCCAGGTAGAGCTGTTTCCCACAATTACCTTCCCCAAACATCTCTCATCCATTGAAGTGCCTAGAGTTCCATTGTTAGAGATGCATTCCTTTGACTCATAGGCTCATCCCATATTAGAAGTGGGGGCGGAGGTAGTCACCTCCAATTCATCCTTCACACAGTGGCTAAAGTAATTTTCCTAAAGCACAGTTCTGACCACCACACTCCCCTGTCCAAAGCATACTGCCTCTAAGATAAGACACAAACTCAGCTGGGCATTTAAGGTCTTCCGAAGATAACCTCCAACCTGCCTTTCCAGTCTTTTCATTTCATGCTTTATGATAGATGCTCCCCAAACTTGACATGCCACCCCCCACTTCCTTGCATTCCCAAAGGCTGTCTCTTTGTGTCTAGAGACACTCCTGCCTCAGCTGCACCTTTGAGAAACCACATCTTCCTTCCAGGTTGAGCCCAGGTGCCTTTTCTGGTGGGGGGAAAGAGGCATCCCCTAGCCTGCCACCCACCCAGCTGAAGTTAAGGATCAAAGCTGGAAGGAGGCCTTTGGCTCCAGACCCCTTCTTTTACAGAGGAAGATTTTCTACTCTCCCTACCTCACCACCCTCCTCTAAAGTAGAATGGAAGCTTTTTTTAAAAAAATTTACTTATTTTTAGTTTTCAACATTCACTTCCATAAGATTTTGAGTTCCACGTTTTCTCCCCATCTTTCCCCTCCCCCTACCCCAAGACAGTGTGTAAATTGATATTGGCTCAACATGTATATTCATATTAAACCTGTTTTCATATTAGTCATATTGTGTATAAGTTTTAGGACCAATGCGACAAAACATGAGAAAGAAAAAACATACACACACACATAAGAGAAAAAAGAGAGAGAGCAAATAATATGCTTTGATCTGCATTCAGACTCCAAAGTTCTTTGGATGTGAACAGCATTTTCCATCATGAGTCTTTTGGAGTTGTCTTAGATCCTTGCATTGCTAAGAAGAGATAAGTCTATCAGTTAGTCATCATATAATGTGGCTGTTACTTTATACAATGTTCTCCTGGTTCTGCTAACTTCACTGAACATCAGTTCATTTAAGTCTTTCCAGGTTTTTCTGAAGTCCACCTGCTCCTCATTTCTTATAGGACAATAGTATTCCATTACATTCTTATACTACAACTTCTTCAGCCATTCCCCAACTGATGGGCATCCCCTCAATTTCCAATTCTTTGCCATCACAAAAAGAGCTGCTATAAATATTTTTGTACATGTGGGTCCTTTTCATGTTTTTATGATATCTTTGGGATACAGACTTAAAAGTGGCACTGCTGGGTCAAAGGGTATGCACAGTTTTATACTCCTTTGGACATAGTTCTAAATTGCTCTCCAGAGTGGTTGAATCAATTCACAACTCTACCAACAGTGTATTAGTGTGCCAATTTTCCCACATCTCCTCCAGCATTTGTCATTTTCCTGTTTTGTCATGTTAGCCAATCTGATAGGTGTGATGTGGTACCTCAGAGTTGTTTTGATTTGCATTTCTCCAATCAATAGTGATTTAGAGCATTTTTTCATATGACTGTAGATAGCTTTAATTTTTTCATCTGAAAACTACCTGTTCATATCCTTTGACCATTTACAATTGGGGAATTACTTGTATTCTTGAAGAATGGAAGCTTCTTAAGAGTAGGGACTGTGGCTTGCTTGTCTTTTTTACCTGGGCACCCCCTCTTCTGAGACCAAAACAAATCCATGGTGACAATCAAAATTAGAATTGTTTTTAATATACAATGAAAGTCCCTAGGCACCTTTTCCTAAGGACCTAAGCAAACCATGAGTTCTTGGGAAAATAGTCTGGAAGAAGAAATATGTAATCTATGTCTTGAGAGAAATTGGAATCCAAATTGTAAAGACTATCAATTAAAAAAATTATTAACTGGACTTCCTTTCTGGTACATTTACACCCTATCATTCCCTTTTGGAGGCATATCTAGGTCAAGCTCCATGCCTTTTTTCCTCTCCTTCCATACACTTCCATTCCTTCCTATCTCCCTTCCTTCAACAATGTATCTGGTACACAAATCATTATTTGCATGTTTTCTCCTTCATTAAAATGTGAGTTCCTCCAGGGCAAGGATTGTTTTCCCCTTTCTTTGTATCCTCAACACTTATCACAGTGCCTGGAACAGAATAAATGCTTGTTGAATGCTTTATGCCACTACCTAGAACACAGTAGGTGTTTAACCAATGGTGTTCAGTCATTCCAATCTAGTCCAACCTCATTTTATGACTAAAGAAATAAGGCTTAGAATGTCTTACTCAAGGTCTCATAACTAGTTAGTGACTGAGCTAAGATAAAAACCAAGTCTCCAGGTACTGTGCTCTTTCCCTGAATTATAAATATATCATTATAAATTGCATTTATGTTGGGTTTTAGGGTCTGCAAAACATTTTATGTACATTGCCTCCTTCAGGCATTTCAACCAACCAGTGAGGTATATCCATCAGATATTATTCTCCCCATTTCACAGATGAAGAATCTGAAGATAAGAGATGTTAAGTCATTTGCTCATGGTCACACAAAGCCAGGAGGAGAACCCAGGTCTTCCTGTCTCCCAGTATAACACTCTCTCCATTCCCCTATGCCCCGATGAGGCACAGAGCTAAGGATACCAAATCAAAGAAAATTGTTTCTGCCCTCAAAAGGCTTACTTTCTACTGGCTCTAAGTAAGTGGAAGTAAAGATTAAAGATTTGCTGAATTGGATGTAAATGATAATTTTTCAGAGAAATCCCCAAAGAGGAGAAAATATAACTGGAGGGTCTATGGAAAACATGTGAGAAAATTCCCTGCTCCAAGAACTATACATTGGTGCAGGCTGTTCTAGAAATCAATTTGGAATTATTCAAGGAAAATGACTAAACTGTTCATATCTTTTGACCCAGAAACCTCAAAACTAGGACAACATCCCAGGAAGGTTAATGATAGCAAAAAAAACCCAAATGTACAAAAGTGGTCACAGCAGCAATTTTTTTGTGATAACAAAGGGATGGAGCCTAAATATGTATTGGAGAGAGTTGGAAAAAGTGTGGTCTACAAATGCAATGGACAACTGGCAAGATGGAAACAATGCCAAACATGAAGGGATTTTTCAGAGAAACATGGGATGAAGTAGAAAGTGGCACAGAGTTAAGAAATCAGAACCAGGAGGACAATGATGGCCACAGTGTAAATAAAGTATCCCACAGAAAATAAAAGTTTCTGATCAATTACTAAAGTCAATGCCTGATATTAGTACTGTGCTGCTGAAGTTCTGTTAACAACCCATTCAATCCAACCCAATAGGATGGACATTTATTACCAGGCTTGAAGCCTTATTCTAGGCAATGGGAACAAAAAGCCAGAGGGATGAGTTCTTGACCTAAGTAAGGCACTTTCTCTCCTATTCTCAAGAATCAAATTCCATTATCAATAACCTGGGTTTTTTTCCCCCATGAAATGAATGTACTCTGTAAAGAAGTTTGTGTTTTTGTTGGGAAGTATTTGTTACATCAAAACAAATTGTGGGGTTATTTTTCAGTCCAACTTCGTTATTTTGCAATTAAGGAAACCAAGTCCCAGAGAGACAGTATAGTAGAGTGAAAAGGTTGATGGACTTGGGGTTTGAATCCTGGTGCTGGCATTTACTGTCTCAGTGCTGCGGATCCAACAAATTTTCAAATCCTAAGATACGCAGCAAGCCCCTCAAAGGGACACAGCTGAGCCACGGGAGGCCCTGGAACCTCTTTCTTCCTGACTTCCTTATTCCAAAGAGTGTTGTTATTGTGTGCCCTGCATTCACGCAAGTGAATTGGATTTAAGTGAGGAAGGGCTGTGCAAAGTCACCAGCCTCACTGTCTCCTCTGGAGCCATCTGGGTCCAGTGGCAAGATATAAATCAAGATGACTGGAGACAGCCCCATACAGTGGGAGACCTTGGTCATTTTAAGCTAAGGTCTTTGCCAGGTCTTAGTTTGTCTAAGGCAACACCCATTCAGTAATTTAGGCTAAGTAAGAAATGAAGTAGGGAATGACCTCTTTTACCTAGTTGAAAAAAAAAAGGAAAAAGAAATTTAAATTAGTCTAGGAGAGGAAGACCCTTGGTGTTTCTGAACAAAACAGAAACAATTGCTATTTATACTCACACTGAGCCATCAGGGCGCAAACAATGTCCAAGTGAGGCTTGATCTAGGACCTCTTGTTGGCCAATCAATGAGAGCCAGAGTGATTTGGACTTAAGGCATGTCCTTAAAAAAGAAATCTAGTCCGTAAACCCCAATATATCTTGAAAGGTTTAAGTGATCAAAAAGCACGTACCCGAGTAGAGGAGATAACATGTCAAGTCACAAGAGGCTAACACCTCAGTCTCAGGCTCAAATTTCAGTTTGTGGCCAATTTAAACACTCATCTATTTGTACTAGTGCTATCTAAATCTTTGCTTATCTTCCCAAAGACTTGTAAAACCATGTTTGCTGGAGAGTTTGAACAAAGGGACAAAGGACTGCAAAATATAGCTTGTAGGGCTATACAGCCCTTTTCCCCCTTCCAGTCTGAGGCCCCTGCCTTAGATGACTGGTTAACCAGACACTTGGAAGAAGAGAGGAGCAGGTGTGCTGAATGCAGAGAAGGTGTGGGCAGACAGACTGGATAGGGGAATGGCTAGAGCTCTGGATGTAGAATCTCACCTCCCCATACACATGTTAATACACTGTCCATGTGGGAGCCCTTCTACCTGGTACAGAACTCATCGTCCCCTCTGCCCCTCTTCCAGACTTCCTTCTTTCTATCCTTGCAGTCACCCTGCTCAACAATTTGGGGTCATCCTTGAATCTTCACTTTCTCTCACCCCACATGACCAACCAGTTACAAATTTGTTCATTTCTACTCCACCAACTGCTCTTTCCTTCATCCCCTCCCCACCACTCACAGGGCAACCACTCTAGATCAGGCCCTCATGACCTCTTACCTGGACTGTTTGGGGTTTTGTTGTTGTTGTTGCTGTTGTTGTTGAATCATTTCAGTCGTGTGTTACTCTCACTTCCCATTTGGGTTTTGTAGTCTCCTAATATTTTTTCAACTACTCAAATCCATCTAATAAACTTCTGTGGCTCCTTATGGCCTCTAGAAGCAATTATAAACTGTTTGGTATTTGAGGCCCTTCCCAACCTAGACCTATCCAGCTTTATAACACATTATCCCCTTTGAACATTCTTCAGGTCAGCAAAAGCAGTCTTCCTACTATTATTCCTCCTACAAATCAATACAACTCATCTCTCATCTTCACGCCTTTGTACTTACAGTATCTTTTAAGTCTGGCACTCACTACCACCTAATTTCTGTCTTTTACACTCCCTGGGCTCTTTTAGGACTCGGATCAAGTATGACCTTGTCTATGAAGCCTTCCTTGACCCTAAGAGTTGTTGTTGTAATTATTTTCTCTTGTAGCCCAATAATTATCTCTTATATCTATTTCATACATATCTACATATACACTTGTCTCCCACTCCCACCCTCACACAGATTATAAACTATTCTGAGGATGAGGGTTCTTTTATTCTTGTCTTTTAACTGGTCTATTTGCTCTCTCTAATCCATCATCTGAAATTAGGTAGTGAACTGGATAGAGAGCCAGGCCTTGCAAACCTTAAAATGCTATCTATTATTAATTATTATTACTTGTATTACCTACCTCACAAGGTTGTTATGAGGAAAATGTATAGTTGTAACTGACGTGGGCAGCTAGGTCAGGAGGACCTGAGTTCAGATTTGACCTCAGACACTTAATAGCTATGTGATCCTGGGCAAGTCATTTGACCCTGTTTACCTCAGTTTCCTCATCTGTAAAATGAGCTGTAGAAGAAAATTGCAAACTACTCCACTATCTTTGCCAAGAAACCCCCAAAATGGGGAGAGTCAGACACAACTGAAATGATTGAACAGCAGCAATTGACATGGGAGATGAATATCACTATAAATCAGGGATTCTTAATCTGGGTTCTGTGAACTTCTAAAAACATATTTTGGGGCAGCTAGGTGGCACAGTGAATAGAGCACCGGTCCTGGAGTCAGGAGGACCTGAGTTCAAATCTGGCCTCAGAAATTTAACACAAAAACTAGCTGTGTGACCTTGGGCAAGTTACTTAACCCCAATTGCCCTCCAAAAAAAAAAAGGCGGGAAAAAAATAAAAACATATTTTGATAACAGCATTTCAATATCGTTGATTTCCTTTGTAATCCTATG
Organism: Petaurus breviceps papuanus; assembly: GCF_028583685.1. NCBI lineage: Eukaryota > Metazoa > Chordata > Mammalia > Diprotodontia > Petauridae > Petaurus > Petaurus breviceps. Next base: position 744,708 of record NW_027187353.1, read on the forward strand.
TATTTTATATGATGCAGTTAAAAACGTTGTTCTAAGACGGGTCTGTCGGCTTCACCAGACTATCAAAGGTGTTCATTACATACAAAAAAGTAGACCCCTGGACTCCCTTCACACCCCGACTTCATAGTTTCTCCTCCCCCCATGGACCACAGAAGCTATATAATTTATACTTCACACATTTTATGTTCTATTGGTGTTTTATTCTGCTGTCTGTCCCTCCTGTAAAGTCCTGTCTATACCACCCTCGGTGTGTCTGTCTTAGATGTGAGCTCCCTCCTTCCCAGTGGGCAAGGACATAATTTATGTAACTCTCTTTGTTCAAAGCCATGATTAGGCCACATGCAATTAGGTGTTTAATGAGGGCTTGGGATGATGAGGATAATGACTGTGATCTTTACACAATCTTTAGGCTGAAGGGTTATCCAGTTCATTCCCTGGCTCCAAGCAACACTGCACTTGGGATCAGCAATCAGATTTAGAGTTAGAAGGAATCTCAGAGGTCATTTAGTCCAACCTCTTCATTTGACAGAGGAGGAAATTGAGGCCAGAAAGAGAGAAGCAACTTATTCACGGTCATATAAGTAGCAGAGCCAGGATTCTTTTTTAAAATGTATTTTAATTATATGAACTGATGCAAAGTGAAGTGAGCAGGACCAGGAAAACATTGTACACAGTAACAGCAACACTATACGATGATCAGCTGTGAATGACTTAGCTATTCTTAGCAATATAATGATTCAAGATAATCCCAAAGGATCAATGATGAAAACTGTGATCCACTTCCAGAGAAAGGACTGATGGAAATATGAATACAGATCGAAAGAGACTTTTAAAAAATGTCTTTATTTTTCTTGCTTTTTTAAAGGTTTGTTTTCTTTTGCAACATGGCCAATATAGAAATATATTTTGTAGAACTTCATAAGTATAATCTATATCAATTTGCTTGTCTTCTCTAGGAGGAACTAGATTCTTCTCTTCTTTTCTAGAAGAAAATATAATTTAATTAATTTCAATGAATAAAAATCTATTTGTTTTCTTCCCCAACAAACTCCCCTCCCTTAAGAAAAAATGAAAACTAAAACAAAATCTTTATAACTAATGTGTGTAATCAGGTAAAACAAATGCCTACATTGGCCGTGTCCAAAAAATATGTTTCATCTTACAACCTCGAGTCCAAGAAATGGGTAGCAGGCTTTATTGTTACCCCTCTAGAATAGGGACTGGTCATTTTGTTGGTCAGAGTTCTTAAGTCTGTCACAGTTGTTTGTCTTTACCTTATTGTTGTGATTGTATGAACTGTTCTAACTCAAATCTTATGAACCAATCCACAAACATGTATTTGGCTCTGGACTAGGCTTTGAGAATATCAAAAGTGAAATAAACCCTACCCTCAGAAACCTATATCAATAAAAACAACATATTTACTTTGCATATACTATATATAATATATATGAAATATCATATATATGATACCTACTATATGTACTATCATATAGTAGATATACTAATATAATATATATTACCTACATAATATATAGGATATACTACATAGTATACACTATATATCCTAGGATACTGTATATCCTATGTACTACATAGTATACATTATATGTCCTAGGATACTGTATATATTATGCATAGTATACTAGGATACTGCATCTGTATGTATGCATATGCACATACATTCAATACGAGGTGGTGGGGGGAGTGGCACCAGCAGCTAGGAGGACCAGCAGCATCTTCATACAGAAGGTGGCCTGTGAAACCCCCGCGTTCTCAGAGGCACTGAGGATGGTGTGCATTCCAGGTAGGGAGGAGACCGTCTGCAAAGGAAGATGGAGCTCTTCCCAAGGGAAGAACAGAAAGAATCGTTGGTAAGACTCGAGTGTGTGAAGGGAAGGAATGTGAAATGCTCCCCTAGTATTTCTTCCCTTACACTATCTCTGATACTTCCAGACATGCAAAACTACAACGATTTTGGGGAAATTCCCCCGCTTGCTCTGGCCACCATCAGGAAGTCCCTCCTTATGTTTCTTGTGTGGTTCTCCCCCCTATAATGGAGTGATAAGTCCTAGGGCAGCAGACCAGCCTGGCTAAGGGGTGAGTACCTTCAGTGAGGCTTCATCCTTCATAACTAGCCTGGCCATTGACTGACTAGGTCCTTGACCATCAGAAAGGAACAGGAATTGGACGATCCACCAATCTGCTTCTCTGCCCCTCTCCTTTCCACCGTTTCTTAAGGATTAATAACCACAGCATGGCGTTTGCTGCTTTAAAGGACAGGACAGGATCATCTATTTCCCTGTGACTCCGTTCAGAGCAGGGGAGGGAGGCTACCTGGACTGAAGTTGCCACCCTGGGCACTACTTCCTTCTCCCTCATTCCCACCTGTGGCAGCCCTGTCCTACGCTTCCACCGTGTCTTCTGGAACAGAACCTCCTTTCCTTATGCCTTCCATTTACTTAGATATTTTCTATTTATTTTGATGTGTCTGCTTCCTTCCCTCTTGACCCCCCAAATAAAAGGCAAATTATTTGACAGCACAGATTATCTCTGTATCCCCACTGCCTAGCATGCAGTAGGTATCTAAAAAGTACTTGTTGAATTGAAATAAAATAAAGTTTAACCTAAATACCTTTCCTGCTATTCATGAAAATCCCTTTGCTCGGTATCCAATCCTCACTGGAGAAGATCAACATAAACTCCTCATCCTTTCTACAAAAGCCTTCCCCATCATTTTCTGTAAGCCACATTGTGCCTGAGGAAGGGATGGACTTTTCAGGGTGTTTGAGGGGAGGGAGGAAAAAGGAAAGTGATGGCAGTGTTTTTCAAGGCTGGGAAGAGGGTGGCTGAGACCCCGGAAGCAAAGACTTTGGTTGCCTTGAGGACTTCCCTCTAGAAATAAGGAGGGGATTGGTGGGAGGGTCAAGTCAAATCAACAAGGACCTACTCTGCACCTGGCAGGTAGATGGCCCAGTTGATAGAGAGTTGGGTGTGGAGTCAGGAAGACCTGAGTTCAAATCCAGCCTCAGACACTTACTAGCAGTGTCTAGATGCTCAGACACACACTAGCAGTGTGACTTTGGGCAAGTCACTTAAGGAGGTAGTTAAGTAGCTCAGTAGCTAGATGACTGGACCTGTAGTCAGGAAGATCTGAGTTCAAATCCAGCCTCAGATACTTACTAGCAGTGTGACTTTGGGCAAGTCACTTAACCTTTACCTTAATTCACTGGAGAAGAAAATGGCAAATGATTCTAGTAGTATCCAACAGTATGGTCCATAGGGTTGTCTCAGACACAACTGAACAACAACATGTGCCTAGTCCTAAATTCAGACGACGTGAAGAAAGGCAAAAGAGAGTCCCTGAGCTCCGAATTCCCAGTCTCGTGGGGGAGACAATTTGCACAAAGTCTATACAGGATCCATGGGAGATGATATCAGAGAGAAGGTCCGTAGATTCCGGAAGGCCCTGGGAAAGACTTTTTTAGAGAAAGCAGAACTTTAGCTGAGCCTTTGAGGAAAGTCAGGTGATGGGAATGAGGAGGGGGAGAGCTCCAGGCATGAGGTACACCACTGAAAATGCCCCTAGTCTGAGATGCATGCTCAAGAAGGCAGGGAGGGCATGTGCTTCCCTCTTTATGGCTAGGCCTTCTGGAGGGAATTTCCTGTCTGGAAGCCTGCCCCCATGGTGCCTAATTGACAGCCCTGGCCCAGGTGCAGTCTGTTATCCTAGGAGCTGGGGGCTGTTAACCAAACACAGCTGGTCAAAGAGAGGCCTGTGCAACAGGAGAAGAGGGACCACTGAATGTCCTTTCTCACCCACTCAGAATTCCTGCATCTCTGGTTGCTGAGAGCCCCTCTTCTCGTTGTTACCCCTCCCCGCCCCATCCCAGGTACTTCTCTCCCCTAGAGCAAGAGGGCCTTTCTAACTGCTTTGAATTGACCAACTGAGATCAAATGGTCACATTTTCAAAGTCTCTGAGTCTGAGGAGAGCTTTTCCCTGGCAAGTGTCTATGGCATATGGGCCATACTGACCACACCTTGGATATAGTCCTCAATTTTGTTATAGAGGGATTTAATAATGAGCCCCATCCCCGATGCCCCTCCTTCTCTCCTCCCCCACCCTCATTGCTCCTTTCCTTCCTCCCTCTGTCCCTCTCCCCTCCTCCCTCTGTCCCTCATCTTAGTCCAGCCCATTCATTTTTACAGATCATAGGATCATAGATTTAGAACAGAAAGAGACCTATCTCCCTCATTTAATAGATGGGGAAACTGAGGCACAGAAAAGTGAAATATCTTGGCCAAAGTCACACAGCCAGTGGAGAAAAACAGGGTCAGAACTGGCATCTCTTTGGATTACAAGCTCTGGGCTGTCCCTGACACCAGAGTCTCCTTCAAGGTGCTTCACCAGGGGTTTGGAGAGAGGTGATGAGGGAACAAATGGGCACACCTCAGAGGTCTCCCACCGATGAGGGGAGCCTTTGGCAGGAGGTCCTGGGCTGGAACCCCTAGTCTGTGAGCTGCCCCAGGGCCTGGAAACCTTGGAGGTGATTGCCTGTTTGTTGTGGTCAGAAAAAATGGATCCTCCCCTACCCCACCTTTGTCTCTAGAGGGGCATTGGCAGGATGTGAGTCACTGGGCTCCCAGGGGCCAGCGGCTGGAGACCAGGTAGGAATGCCCTACTGGCCCCCACAGTCAACAGGATGAGCCTCCTGGGCTTCCTGGGCGGAACACCCTCTTAACCAACACCAAGCAGGCAGGAGAGGGGCGTTGGGGGGGCAGAAGGGGCGGAGCTAGCAGAGCCTGGCTGGTACACAGCACATTTGTTCAGGCCTCTGGGTCATATGGGTATCCCTGCCAGGACCACCTGCTTGGCCAGCCTCCCCCACCTTTGCTCTGTGCATGAGGCTTTGGGACTTGTCCGTGGCTGCGCATGGCCTCATGCTGCCCCTTTAGGGGAAAAAAAGGAAAAAAAAGCCTAAGTCAGGGGGAGGGCAGCTTTTCCTGACAGAACAGGCTGGGAGCTGTTGGGGCAGGATGACTGGGGCAGTGCCAAGTTCCTGAGCCCCTTTCAACGCTACTTATTCTACCCTGCCCTGGTCCTGAGGATCATTTAAAATGCTTTTGCCTGAGCAACCAAAGACATCTACCCTCTTCATTCCTGGGGCAGGGCCACCCAGGCTACCCTGTCTGCAGAGCTGGGGGTGGGAGGGTCCCTTTGGAGCCCTTTAAAGAATCAGAGGGAGGGACCTTACAAAGGTCATCATAGCCCAGACTGGAGGAAGGTGATTTGCCCAAGGTCACCCATAGAGTGGTCTAGAACCCAGGCCTCTAGCGTTCTTATTGCTCTGTGCCCCGGCTTCCCTGGAACAAGCCTAGAACCCTAAAATCCTCTGTAAAGAAGAGGCCAGGAGACCCTGGCTATGGTTCTCCAGAGAGTTCATGGGATCACAGATATAAAGTTAGAAGAAGGGGCCTTAGAAGTCCCCAAGTCCAACACTCTTATTTCATAGATGAGGAAAATGAGGGACAGAGAGATGAATTTGTCCAAGGTCATACAGGTGGTAAGCTGCAGCACTGGAATTTGAACTCTGGGCCTCTGATTCCTGATTCAGAAGGCTTTTCAGCTTCTGCCTCCCCTTTAAGAAATCCAATAGCCAAACCAGCAAAGACCTCACTCCAGTCACCCCCAAACACAAATACGTCAGAACATATTCCTGGTTCTTTATTCTGACTAAATGCCTGGGCCTTTCAGTAGGGAAAGAGCTACTTTATCAGAGAATCAACCATCCAGAAAGTTGTACTTTGCCCCTAGACCAAAATGTGGGGGCCTAAGATGAGAAAGTTCACCAGGCAGACCTCAGTTTCCCTGACTGTGGAATGGGTATGATGAACCTCTTCACCTTCTTCTGTCCCTGGAGATGATAAGGAAGAAGCTAATAAATACCCTGACTGACCGGACGTGACTGTACATGAGATTAGCTGCAGTCCTGCCTTGGGGCAGAGAAATGGACCTGGTGACCCCTTCTTCTTGCTACCTAAGGAGTTGAGATTCTGTGAGAGGCAGAATTCCCAAGGCTTGCTTGTCCCAACCTCCCACCTGAATGCTGGGCTGCTTTATCTTATCTCTTTGGACTACATCAAGCCAGACTGCTGAGTTCCCAAGGGTATTTGGAGTCAGGTCTCCACAGGTCTCAGGATCCTTGGACAAAGAACAGGAGTCTCAGGCTAGAATCTTCACATTGGCTGTGTGACCTTAGGAAAGTCAATTAACTTTTCTTAGCCTCAGTTTCCATATCTGTAAATGAGGAAGACAGAGCAGATGGCTGCTGCCAGATCTATGCTCCTATGAACTCTCAATATTCTTTGCTTTGGATGTTGTGTTCTGGGCCAGCTAATAGCTTGATAGAGTCCCCTAACCTTTGATAGATCCATTCCTCCCTCATCCCACCCCCCACTATGAAATGCCCTTCCCATGCTTCCCTTATCGACCATGACTCTTCCTTGCATAGCTCCAGGCCTGGCATAAACATTTATAAAGCACCTACTAGGTGACAGGCTCTTTGTTAAGCACTTTACAAATATTTCCTCCTTTGATCCTCACAATAACTGTCTGAGGTAGGTGCTATTAATATCCTCATTTTACAGTTGAGGAAATTGAGGCAAACAGAGGTTAAGTGACCAGGGTCACACAGCAAGTGTCTGAGGCTGAATTTGAATTCAGGTCTTCCTGATTCTAGGCCAAGAGATCTATTCACTGTATCACCAGCTGTCTAGAACTTAATAAATACTCTATCTACCTATTAACCTCTCTGTCTAGCTCTCTGCCTGTATCTGTCTACCTACATATCTATCTATCTGTCTTCAGGGGCATGCTTGTAAATGTCTACCTATCTAAGCTCCGTCTATCTCTCTATCTATCTATCTACCTGTCTGTCTACCTTTCTGTCTGTCCATCCATCCATCATCTCAGTTTGAAGCTTGCCAATTTCAAGAGGATACAATGAGCTAATACATTTCTAGGGTTTTGTCTCTCTCCCCTTCTTTCCCACCTCCCCAACCAAAGCAAACCCTATTTCAGAAATCTTCATGCAAGAGAGCCTTCAATCCGTGGTTATGATTAGCTGACCAAGCTCTGGGAGAAGGAATCTTGAGTGACTGGGTCTATCCTCCTGGACTTCAGGCAGCCCTATGACTGGCTCATCCTGGGTGCCTTTTCATTGACCTTTGGAGTATAAAGCCTACCTATCTATGTGAGTTGATCCTGTGGAAATTGCCTCAGTGGCACAGGACAGGCAGAGAGGAAACAAGAACGTGGGCTCCCTCCTCTCCCCATTCTTTACAAGGCACAGCTGGGTCAGGGAGGCTTTGAAGAAGTCAGGCCAAGGGAAGGGAGGGAAAAAAAACTGGCCTTATCTCCAGCTAGATAAAGGCTCCCTGTGCCAGAAGGCCTGCTGATGGAAGCTGAACTGGGTAAACAAGCCTTTTGCACAGAGGCCAAGACCCAGAAGGGAGGCAGGTTTTCTTCCCAGCAATTAAAAGGATTTAGGAAAGCTGAGCAAACCATGGGACACCTCTGGCTGCTGCTGGAGTGGTCCCCCAGAAGTCAGGACAGTGAGCTGGGGGCTTGGAAATCTCTGTTCCCATGGAAGAAGCAGCTGTTCTAAAACCTTCACAAGTGAGAGGAGAGGGAGGGAGTGGGAGAAGAAGTAGAAGAGAGAGACAGAGACACACACACAGAGAAGGAGGGAGAGAGAAACCAGGGCAGAGAGAGACAGAGAAAGACACACA
>NW_027187353.1:752509-779634 GCF_028583685.1 Petaurus breviceps papuanus
AGAGAGAGAGAAAAAAAAACAGAGACAGAAAGACAGAGACACAGAGAGACACACACAGAAAGAGGAGACAGGGAGGGAGGGAAAGAGGGAAGGAAAGGGGAGAGAGAGAGAAAGGGAGAGGGAAGGAGGTAGAGAGGGAGGAGAGAGAAAAATAGAGAGGAAGAGAGATGGAGATAGAGAGATAGAGAAGGGAAGGGCTCTGGTCCTCGCAATCTTTTTATTTCTAGAACTTTCAGTCCAGTCTCTGTTACTTTAAGAAATAAGATTTCTTTTAGCTACTGTATATTCAGTCTATGGAGCCCCAAAGTGAAAATAATCAATGGTCACTACAGTTGGAAGCTTGTTACCATGGGAAAAAAGTCCTCATTTGGTGACTGTTAGATTTCCAGTTCTGCCCCTTTGCATCATTATCTTGGGGACTTTAGAGGTCATGAGTCTGGGCCTCCATTTTCTCATCTGTAAAACAAGGGGTTTGGACCCCCTGGCCTCCAGGGGTCCTTGCATCTCTAGATCTCACAATCCAGAGATCCAGGGTCCAATGTGCTAACAGTGATGGTAGAATGTCCAGGCACAAAGCCTGCTGTCTTGCCCTCTTTGTGCTGGAGATTTCTTCCCAGAGATTCTAAACAGTAAATGGGCATGTTATTATTGAATTTGTCGTCCATATTTTCCATGGAGGACCCTTCCTCTCAGAATGTTCAGAAGTTGTTCAAGGTGACACAGTGGGAGAACCAGGAAAGCCGATCTAATTCTGTAGTAGGGAAAGGGTGCTGGATTTGGAGTCAGAGGACCAGGTTTCAGATCTATGTTCTGCCTTTTAGTCCCTGGTAGCCTTTGGTGACTCCAATCTGGACCTATCTGAGCCTCAGACTGAACGAGCCCTTTTAGTTCCAAATCCACAATCCTGTTACTTAGTGACAGGGACCACAGGAGCATGAGTTTGACTCGGAAGCTTGGTTCACCTCTCCTCCTGTGACATCCCTGTCTGGGTCAGAAGGATCACGTGAAGTTGTGAGATTGTGGTTTCCTTGACTGAAACATGTGAGTCCCATTTCTCTGGGGTAAACCACAGTGTGTTGGTGACAAAACAATTATTGTACAATGCCCTGGAAAAGAGGGGTTAGTGCTGCTGGGGCTAGCAGACTGGTTAAGCCACAACTATGTATGGTCTCCCCAACCTGCTGAGACCCTTCCTTGGAGACTATCTGTTAGGTTAAGGGAAGAAAGAGAATCCCAGCATCCTTGGATCTCAGAGCCGGAAAGGACCATGGAGACCTGTACCTGCGCAGAGGTGACCTTGGACAAGTACCTTAACTTTTCTGAGCCTCATTCAGGGTGTTGGATTAGATTAGATGCCCATCACTGCCTTATAGCCATTGATAACCTTATGTACTCCATTCTTCTAATGAAACTAGAAAAAGATTCTTCCCTCCCTTTGAAAGGTAGTGGTGAAGTTGTCCAAAAACATGTTTAATATCATACAGTAAGAAGTAGACAATCTGTCATAGAGAATTCCTAGACCCTGTCTTTGTGTCATGGAACTTTTGGCAGGGTCTGGTGAAGCCTACAGACCCCTTCTCAGAATAATGGTTTTAAATACATCAAATAAAATCCATAGGATCTCAAAGGAAACAAATTACATTAACATAGAAACAGTTACCAATATTTTTTTTAAGTAAATGGACTCCAGATTAGGAGCCCTTAGCCTAGATGGACTTCTATGACCCTCCTAGATCTAAATCAATGAGCCAAGATAATAATAAAAAATGAAGATGATTATCTAGCCTTCACTTGATGACTTTCAGGAGTAAGGAATTTATTACCTGTGGAGGTAACAACTTTTAGACAGTTCTAATTGTTGAGAAGTTTCCCGGATTTCCTCTCTGTCTAAATCTGTTGCTACTCTCCCCTGGTTAGAGCCAAACATTAAAAGGGGCAAACCCTAAGGGCAGCTAGGTGGCAAAGTGAATAGAGAACTGGCCCTGGAGTCAGGAGAACCTCAGTTCAAATGTGGCCTCAGATACTTGACACTTACTAGCTGTGTGACCTTGGGCAGGTCACTTAACCCTAATTGCCTTACCTCCCACCTCCAAAAAAAAAAAGGTGGTGGGCAAACCCAGGGTATAAAAAAGACTTGGATTTTTCAAAATTACTCTGAACAGAGTTTATTCAATAATTAATAATACTCACACTTCTGTAGACAGAAGGTTTACCAAGCATTTTCCTCAGGGCTAAACCATAAGGCAAGCAGTATTAATATCATCACCCCCATTTTACAGATAAGGAAACTGAAGCTCAGAAGGTTGAAGGGACCATCTCAGAGTCATGTGGTTCATAAAGGAACCAGGACTGAGACTCCAGCAGGAGAATGCCTTTTGGGAAAGCTAGGTACATGGTTCAAATCCTATCTTAAAAATTTTTTATTTTGGGGTGGCTAGGTGGTGCAGTGAATAGAGCACTGGTCCTGGAGTCAGGAGGACCTGACTTCGGATCTAACCTCAGATACTTAACATAATACTTACTAGCCATGTGACCTTGGGCAAGTCACAACCCCAATTGCCCTGCCTTCCCCCTCCAAAAAAAAAAGCAAAAAAAATTTATTTATTTTTTTATATTTTATACATTTTATTTATTATATTACAGTTACATAGTAATACATTATATATAATAATGTTATCTAATATCATAAATATTACATTATTTATTATACTTTAAAATTTTTTAAGTTTTAGTTTTCAACACACACTTTTATAAGATTTTGAGTTCTAAATTTCCCCCCCCCCTTACTCCCCCTCTCCCTAAGACATCTTGCAATCTGATATAGGCTATACATGTATGATCATATTAAACATATTTCCACATTAGTCATGTTGTGAAAGAAGAAGAATCAGAACAAAAGGGAAAAACCTTAAATCCTATTTTTGCCAATTACTACTCATGTGACTTTGGGAAAAGCATCTTTTCTGGGCCTCAGTTTTCTCATCTGTAAAATGGGGCAGTTGAACTACCTTTCCAGTTCTATCCTGTGGTATTTTAAAACATAATAATAGCTGCTATTTCATTTGCTTTTTTAAAAATTTCAACTGCTTTTAAGTATAAAACTCATTCCATCCATTATTTCATTTAAGGTTCCCAACAGCCCTGGGAGGTAGGTCCTATAAATATTGTTATTCTCATTTACTATGTTTTTTTCATTGTTATTCTCATATTGGTTTTCCTCATTTAGAGGAAATTTAAGATACATGAGGTTAAGGGCCCTCTCCCCAGTCACACAGATAATTTATGGCAGAGGCAGGATTTTCCTCCCTCCGAATCTAGCATTGTTTCCACCAAACTACACTGCCCTGTGGCCCCTGATGACCTTGCCCACACCATTCTCCCTGATGAGATCGGACAGCATCCTTCTCTCACTTTGAAAGGTATTGATGGAGATGTCCAGGAGCATGCTTAAGATCCGACAGTAAGACTTGGCCAAGCTGTCCATGGCAATCCGGGACCCTGGCTGTTAGTTCAGCCCACGTGACCTCCCCATCTCCTCTCTTGGGGTTCAGAAGTCTCTCCACATCCCAGAGGGGAAGGTTATTGATGTATCCTCCCAACCTGAAAGGCTCGTAGCAGCTGGACCATCACTAACCTGGGTTCTACTCCAGTTTCTGCCACTGACCTTGAACAAATCCTTTCCTCTCTGCTTCAGTTTTCTTCTCTATTGAACCAAATGTTCCCTGAGGTTCCTTCCTGATTAACACCCTGGGATTTTCCCTGGGATTTACTCCCCTGCCCCATGGGGATCGGTGATGGAGTTAGGAAGTAAGCCTTGGGTAACTTCACCAGATTCCACAGGCTCCCACTCTGGAAAAGTACAGCAAAAACCTAAATGACTTTGGGAAAGATCCTTCCTTTGGGATGGCACAAGAGAGGGAATGAGCCAACCACAGCCTCCCTGGGAGGAATGACCTTCCTTTGTCAGAGAGGGAATGTGAGTTAATACAAAAAGCCTTGACTCTTACTAACTGTGTGACCATGAGCAAGTTACTTCACCTCTGAGACTCAGCTTCCTAATCTGCAAAATGGGAGTAAATCACTTGTGGTACTGACCTCAAGAGATTGTTGTGATAATCAAATAAAATCACGAAGGGAAACTTTTATAAACTTTAAAGCTTGGAGACAGCTAGGTGGCCTGGAGTCAGGAAGACCTGAATTCAAATCCAGCCTCAGACACTCACTGTGTGACCCTAGGCAGGTCACTTAACTTCTATTTGTCTTAATCCACTGGAGAAGGAAATGGAAAACCACTTACCAAGAAAGCCCCACGGACAGTAAGGTCCCTGGGGTCACAACTTAGCAACAACAAACAATAGTTATGAATATCTAATGAAACCAAGCAGCTCCTGCTGTCCTGCCTGAGAGATATAGTTCCTTCTCTCTTGGGGGGGGTGCCTGTCGGAGGCTGGCCCTCCAAGTGTTCCGCTATATTGCTGGTCTTCTATCAATTAAATTAAAAAAAAATAACTAGCATTTACATAGAGCTTTCACATCTATAAATGAAAATTATTTTATTTGTCTCTATCTCAAGCATCTTTCTCAATATCTGGCATATAGTAGGTGTTTAATAAATGCTTGAATGAATGAATGTTGAATAAAATGAAGGCAAGATGGTTAGAATCCACCTGATCAAGGTGCAGACACAGGAAAGTCCAGCTTTATGCTGCATTTTACACATTTTACATATGTTCTGTCTCAAGAGTTTTCTTTGCCTCCATGGCTGTTGACATGAGTTCATTCCCTTCCATTTACTTTCTCCTGTGGAAAAAGAATGGGGGAGATCCCTACCAGGCACAAGAAGCCATAAAACCATAAGCCTTGGAAAAATTAAATCAGAGGGAATGTGGGTGAGAGGTTGAAATGATTCTTAATCTTCTGTTCTAGTCCCCTCCCCTCCTCTCTCTTTCCCTTTCCTCCTCAAGCTGGCATTTTAGTATTTTATTTTCAGGGGAAAAATCAGCATGTATTCTTTCATTTATGCATGTCACAAGCATTTATTAAGAATCTACATTATGGAGCGGCTAGGTGGCTCAGTGAATAGACACCAGCCCTGGAGTCAGGAGGACCTCAGTTCAAATCTGGCCTCTTACTAGCCGTGTGACCTTGGGCAAGTCACTTAACCCCAACCGCCCAGCTCTTCCCCCTTCCCCGCCCCAAAAGAATCTACACTACACACAGACTGCTCCTCTCAACTTGGGCTCCACACATCTCCAGCTTCCTTCCAAGGCTCTGGTCAAGACCTGCTTCTCACACAGGGCCTCCCCATCATTGGATTCTTGTCTATATCTGGCTTTTACTTAACTTGCACATGTTTCTACCCAATAGAATATAAGCTCCTTGAGGACAAGAATGATCTCCTTTTGTCTCTATCTCCAGCATCTTTCTCAATGTCTGACATATGGTAGGTGTTTAATAAATTCCTGAATGAATGAATATTGAATAAGACGAAGGAAAGATGGTTAGAATCCAGCTGACCAAAGTGCAGACACAAGAAAGGCCAGCTTTGTACTGCATATTTCTAAGTAAATGAAAACACTGAAGTGGAGCAGGGGATACAGTACGGGACTTGGGATCAGGAAGGCTTGGGTTCAGATTCCACCTCAGACATTGCCTAGGTGTGTGACCCCTCGAGACGTAACCTCTGGGTTCCTGTTTCCTCTTCTATAAAAGAGGGGGTGGGATGCAGTGATCTTTAGGTTCTTTCCTTTTCATTTCTGAGTCAATGATTCTCTGGCCTAAGTATAATAACTTTATGAGGAATTTGTTCCCAAAATACTTGGATGGTGCCCTTTATAAATAATCAAGACAAACGCATGGCTTAATTTTCTTGTTAACCTGAATTTAATAGGTTTGTGAAAGTGTTTCTAATTAAGTCAAGCCAACACACACATATTTTTGTCTTTTTTGAAGGGGGGGATTGGGCAATTGGGGTTAAGTGACTTGCCCAAGGTCACATGTCTTGTAAGTGTAAAGTATCTGAGGCTGGATTTGAACTGAGGTCCTCCTGACTCCAGAGCTGGTGCTGTATTCACTGTCCCTCAACAAGTATTTATTAAACACCTATTCATACTAAGTATTGTGCTAATTTCTGGTAATACAAATATAAGTAGAAAGATAGCCCCATCTCTGGAAGGGCTTACAATTGAAGACAACACATAAAAGGAAGCTGAGAAGTTGGGGCAGGGGGAGAGAAGGGTGCCAAGGTAAGGCATAGTGAAGAAAATCTGGAGAGTCTGGAGTAAAACATGGAAAGAAATGGTTGGCTTGGGCACGTTCCTTAAAATGGAAGCTCTGGGAGAAACCAGTCAACCAAAGGAAGGGACCAAAGGGCAAAGAGAAATTCCTGGGTGAGGAGGCCACCTTGGAGAGAGAACTAAATGATCCTATTTCTAAATCTCATTTTATATGACTAAATTCTTATTGATGGTTTATATTCTTCAGTGAAACTTCTAGAACATTTATTCAATAGAACTAAGATGTTTATTCTCTTTCAAGTACATTTTAAATTGAGGACTAGATAGAATCTGTTCACTGCCACATTAACTAACAAAAAAAAAAAGAAAAAAAAAGCTGTTCTGAAGCCCTTATTTATGATTACAGCATCCAGGGACCTCAGAATTGGGAATCAGCCTCCATGGATGCTGTCTAGATTAACCCACACTGGAATGAAGATTCCCTCTACATCATCACCAAACACATGGTCCCTCAGCCTCTGCTGGAGGAGTCTAGGGAGAAGCTAGGACCATCTTCTTCTCCAGCCATTCTTCTTTCTAGGTTTTTGTGACACTTCTCCTTCCTGGTCCTCCTCCGACCATCTGACCAAACCTTCTCAGTCCCCTTTGCTGATCTTCCTCCAGGGCATGCCTACTAACCATGTATGTCTCTCAGGACTCTGTCTTAGTCTCTCTTCTCTCCTTCATCTACACAGTTTCACTTGATCTTATCAACTCCCATGATCATCTCTCTGCTGCTGATTCCCAAATCTATTTGTCCAGTCCTAATCCCTTTCCTGATCTTCAGTCTGGCATCACCAGCTGAATGTTAGACATCTCAGTGACTGCTGGTAGAAATATTAAGGCAGAAGTATTAATATTGAGGTAGCTGGTGGCTCAGTGGAGAGAGTGCTGGACCTAGAGTCAGGAAGACCTGAGTTCAGATCTGGCCTCAGTCACTTTGTAGCTGTGTGACCTTGGGCAAGTCACTTAAATTTCTAATTACCTGACAGAATGGATACACTGGAAAAGGAAATGGCAAACCAGTCTAGTATCTTTGGCAAGAAAATGCCAAATGGGGTCATGAAGGGTCAGTACATGTGTTTGTGTGTATATGTGTATATATACACATACCCAAACTCGGTATTTCTATGACAGCAGCAGGCTTAAGTAACCACCAAGCATCTGAGATTGTAGGAGAATCTTCTTAATCTTTCTGCCCCTCAGTTTCCCTAGCTGTAACCTGAATCCCCCAACTTATGACTTCCTAAGGCCATCCAGAGGAGTCAGTCCCCTCTCTGAATCCTTGTTTTCTGGTCGGTTTCTATTAACTTGTTTAGCTCATTTAGAATCATGAATCATAGAATATGGACATTGGAAGGGACCCCAGATCTTCCAGGTCAGGGCCCCTAAGCTATTTTGTGTCATGGACCCCTTTAGCAGTCTGGCCAAGCCTGTGGTTCCCTTCTAGGATTTTTTAAATTAATAACTGAAGAGAATTATACATTTCAATTAGAAGGAG
This sequence comes from Petaurus breviceps papuanus, assembly GCF_028583685.1. NCBI lineage: Eukaryota > Metazoa > Chordata > Mammalia > Diprotodontia > Petauridae > Petaurus > Petaurus breviceps. The sequence continues at coordinate 760,286 of NW_027187353.1, forward strand.
TAAAAATAGAGATGTCATTTTTTCCCTATTCAGGTTCACAGACCCACTGAAATCTATCCATAGGCCCCTGGGGAGTTCATGGACTCCAAATTAAGAGCCCCCAATCTAGGCCAAAACACCCATTTTACAGAAAAAAAAACGAAGGCCCAGAGAGACCCATTGTCTTGTTCCTGGTCTCACAACTGGGGAGTCGTAGAGACCAGATGAGAACCCAGGTATCCTAAGCCCTAGCCCCAAGTACTCTGTGTCCATACTCTACCTCTCTGCAAAGTTCATTCATTCTTCCAGAGTGCTTTACATATAGAACTGCATTCTATCCTCATCCATGTGAGGCAAAGGCAGTGGGGCTTTGGGCTTGGGAGGGAGAGGGGAGAGGTTGAGGATTAGGGGTGGTTCTTAGCTGGGGACCCCAGACACCAAGTACAAGACAACCATCCTCACAGCCTGTCAGGAGGCTGCGGCATGTATGGCTTTCATCACAGGGTGGGTGCGAGAGGGACTCAGGGTTTCTGGATGCAGGGGTGGTAAAGGGTGACTGAGGCTGGGGCTGAGCAGCTGTCAACCTGTTGGTCTAGGCTCAAAACTGCTCAGCTCTCAGGTGAGTGTGAGAACTTTGCTCTCACATCCACCTGGGACCTCTTAGGCCCTGGATCATGGGAGTATAGGGTTACAGCTAGTAGGGACAGCCATGTAATCGAAGGCTTCATTCTTTTTCTTATGAGGAATTTAAGGCCCAGATAAACTCAGTAGCCCAAGTAATTAATAATAAACGATAATAATAATAAAGAAGAGGAGGAAGAGGAGAGCTAGTATTTATATAACACTTTAAGAATGGCAAAGTGCTTCACGAATATCTCTTTTTATCCTCACGGCAGCCCTGGGAAGTTATTATCATCTCCATCTTACAGAGGAGGAAACTGAGGCAGCTAGTGGTTAAATGACTTTCTCACAGATTTGAACTCAAGACTTCTGGACTTCAAGCCCAGGCTTGATCAGCTTCTCCAGGCGCTGGAGATTTCTGCCTAGGTTATTTCCTTGTTTTTGGTGATTTCCAGCCTCACCTACTTTCATGAGGCCTGGTTAATCAATCATCTCTGGCAGAAGTCTGTGCCAAGGTACAGATTAGTAATTCCCTGGTCACCATGAGTTTATCTCACCTGGCTTCTGGCTTCTGACTCAGGGTGACTCACCCATCCCGAATGTTGTGCTTGGTTTCTGTGAAAGGTGACTTGTCTACTTGTTGCCTAGTAGATGAGAAATTGTGAGCTTTGGAAATTGATTGGCTCTTCCCTACCCTCCCCCGTTTCATTCAAATTGCTGCACGATACATTAGATCATCCAAGGACCTGCATGTAGATGGGGGGTGGTAAAAGGCAGCAGGGGGGACCCAAGGCAGACAGCTCACCTTACATCTCTCCCTGGGGCTGACTGTACTCCCTCTAGAGCAGGGGGAGTCTTCTAGAGACAGTCTCAAAGATCCCCTTGCCTCTAGCTCAGATTTTATAACGCTACTGTTTTTAAAGAAAATAGAGCTTTAGTGAATAGGAGAGGAAAGAACAGAGTCATGGGAGACAGAACTAACCTGAGGAGCTCAGTCCCTCCATGAATCCAGTCTCACTCAACCTCACAGCCTCCCCTAGAAGGAAGAAACAGGACGTGAGAGCCCCATGACATGGGTTCAAGTCAGCAATGGGGATCATTCCTTAGGAGGCATGGGCTCCATGGAAGATCCATGGGCTTTCCCGGTATGAAGACAGCAGTGAACACACCTGGAGTCACTTTTGAATCATTCCCCTCCTTCCTTCTTCATATCCTGTCAGTCACCCAGGCCTGGTGAATCTTCCTCCATAGAGGTACGCAGAAGAGCACGAACCAGGTGTGGTACCCACGTATTCTGACACACCTGGAGCAGGCACTACCACTGGCCTTCCCCTCCCTCCTCAGAGAGAGGGCCAGCAGTAATGATCATCATAGATGAAGGCCTCTGGTGGTACAGTGAGAAAAGTACCCGTCCTAGCATCAGATCTGGGTTCAAATCCTACTCCTTTTCCTGCCTGTCTCTTCATCTCCTTGGGCCTCAGTTTTCTCACTTATAAAAATGAGACAGTTGGATTGGATCGCCTCAGAGATCCCTTCAGGCTTCAGACCTAAAATCCTATTATCATATCTCATATCTGTCATTTCCTTTCCATCCCTGCTGTTATCGTCCTAATCCAAGCTCTCATCACCTTATACCCAGACTACCTAAAAGTGGTTCCCCCATTCCTGTTCCAATCCATCCGAATATCCCTGCCAGATTCATCTTCCTTAAATAGAGCTTTCACCGTGTCACACAAACCCACAGAAACTCAGTTAAAAGGGACTGTCTAGCAGCCACACCTCCCCCTCCTAGACTTAAGAAGTTGACTTTTCTTTTTAACTCATGTGGGACTTCATATTGATCTACATTACATCTGGTTTGATGTGGCCTCACATCCTAGCCAGTCAAGACCTTTTCAGATCTTGTGTTTGTCATCCCACCAGTTAGCTCTCGCCCAGATTAGCACCATCTGAAAATTTTGAGAAGCATTCCATTTATGTATTTTTCCAAATCACTGATAAAAAACATGAAACACCACAGGGCCAAGCTCCACTAGAAAAGAACCTTAAGCTTCACATTGTCCCATTATTGGCTATTCTTGGATTTGGTCATTGCACCATTGTGTGTGACCTGGCATACTGGTCACTTACCCAGTTAGCCCCTCAAAGCTTCAATTTCCTCATTTGTATAATAATAAAGTATACTTGTACTATACCTATCGCTCTCCATCTTATCCATAAGGGAAGTATAAAAGGTTTTTTTCCAATGCTTTGATGAAATATAGCTAAGCTATAATTATGACATTCCCCTCATCCTCTGTCCAAAAAAGGGAACATGAGGGCAGCAGAAGATGATATTGCCTTGACAAAGCCGTGCAATAATGCACTGCGGTAATCATCACTGTTTGCCTTTCTAAACACTCGAGAAGGAAGTTTCACAAGAAAATTCATATAATCACCTCATACCATCATCTACCATGACTACCAGGGAATGAGTTCTATCTCCTTCTTCACAAGAAATTCCCTGACTCAAAAACCCTCATTGACCCCACAGTAAATCTGAACTCGTCCACCTAGCTTTGAAGGCCTCTATAATCTGACTCTGTTCCACTTATCCACATTTCTTCCCCTCTGCTCTCTAGCACTCACCCTCTAGTCTAATTAGACTGGGTTCCCCAATGTCCCATGAAGGCACTATACTCATCCTCTTGACCTATATGCCTTTACTATATGCAAGGTTGTGAGATGCCTGTGTGCACAATATGTAATCCACATGGGTTGTCTAAATGTGGCTCATGGGAGACACTGATAGATATGAACTGAAGTCTGGACTGCCCCTGAGAAGAGGAGAGCCAGCACAAAAGCTGGGAGAGAGGGGTAAGAGAGCCTTCAGAATGCCGCCAGTATGCATGGAGGGGCACTCTTTATTTACTCCAGTCTCTGACGGAATAGCAGACTAGATTTATATCTGTCTCCCTAAAGAGTGCTGGGTCAGGGGTACAATTAGGTACAAAAGCCACTTCCCTAGTCTTTCTTAAGTAGGGAGAGTTACCCAGGCTGATACCTTCAGGTTTTGCTCCTCCTACCAAATACTAGTTATACAAAAGACCATCACAAATAGTGAATACAGTGAGTAAACCCATTTATCCAAGCAAATGGAAACAGAAATTAGAGATGCTCTACAGATTAAAGTATAGCAGAAAATACATGAGGTGAATGGGCAATTTAGATGGGAATGAGATGAAAATCTCAGCTCAGATGAGAAAGAGGCACCAAACTCAGCCAAAGTAAAATGTCCCCTCTCTCCCTTCTCCTCCTCCTTCCCCTCCTCTTCCTCATTCTCTTCCTTCTTCTCTTCCTCTTCCTTCTCCTTTTTCTTTTCCTTCTCTTCTTTCTTCCTCTTCTTCCTCCTCCTCTTCCTCCTCCATCTTTTCTTCCTCTTTCTCCTTCTCCTCTCCCTCAGAAGTCTTTTTTTTTCCCCAAGCTCTTGAACCGATTTTGCCCCTTATGCAGGAATGAAAGAAGGCATCGGGATTCTCCAACAATCCTGAGTCATCACCTAAACAGCAGCATGCAAAACACCCCAGGCTTAGATGGAAACCAAGGTGACAATCTCTTGTTTAGGTTATAGGTTGTTGTTTAGTCCTCATTTATATACCTCCACGTTGGACTCCCATCACCATTAGAGTCTGTGACTTTGAGAATCTCTACTGTTCTTTTATTTTCCACACTGTTTCGTATTTCTTCTGTTTCTTCCATCATGTCCAGCACAGGGCTGAAAGGCATACATGGATTGATTAGGAGAAGGCTCAGGGAAAACTGGGAGACCTAGTTGAATGGAAAAATCTTTCTCATGATGAAGTCAAGCAAGCAACATTTTATTTAAGTGCCTACTGTGTGCCAGGTACTGAGCTAATTGCTGGGCACATAAGGACAAAGCCCCCCCCCCCACAAACAAACAATCCCTCACCTCAAGAAGTTTATATTCTAATGGGAGAAACAACACATGCATATATAAGAATATGCAAAACACACATTTATTAAAAAAAACATATAAAGCAAATCTATGATCATCTTGGAGGGAAAGGCACTAGCATATGGGAGTATCAGGAAAGCCACCGTTCACAAGTTGCTACTTGGGCTGGTCTTTAAGGAAATTAGCATCCCAAGAAGCAGAAGCCAGGAGGGGGAACATTCCGGGCCTGGGGCACAGCCCCATGGAGAAACGAACAGGGACAGGAAATGGAGTCTCACTTGTGAGTAAGCTAAGTGGGCCAGTGCGGCTAGACCATAAAGTTCATGGAGGAGAATAATGTATAAGAAGGCTGGGGGGGGGGGGTAGGATGAGACCAGGTTGTGAAGCATTTTCAATGCCAAATGGAAGAGGTTATATTTGATCCTAGAGATAATAAGGAGGGATAGATAGTAGGGGGTGATGCAGTCAGACTCACACTTGAGGAAACTTATTTTGGCAATTGTGTGGAGGATGGATTGGAAAGGGGTGAGACTTGAGGCCCAGAGCACAATTAGAGAACTATTGTAATTATTCAGGCAACAGGTGGTGAGAGGCTGAGTCATGGGTATTTCTTTTCCTCACTGAGTGTCCAGTAATTGGCCTGGTACTACTGAGTAGCCCCACTTAAGAAAGGCTGGAGAGGGAGGGGAGAAAAGAGGTGGGGTCAGCTGAGTTTTTTCTCTTTCCTACTTCCTAAGTCTGCCCTCCTAGTAAAAGCATGCAGAATGTCAACAATACATTAACAAATATTGTTTCTTTATTCTGAAATTGTGTTTTTCAATTGACAAACATTTATTTTCTCTTCTTCCCACCCTTCCTCTATTTAAAAGAAAAAAAGGAAAAACAAAACCCTTGTATAACAAATATGCACAATTATAGACTCAATTTCAACTTAAAAAATGTCTGGAAAATGGACCTCAGAGATCCTTGAGTCTATTCCTTTAATTTTTAAAAAATTTACTTTATTTTTAATTTATGGAATACAACAAATATTTTCATAACATAGGATAATAAAAATGCTTGCACATGAAACTGCACATCTATGTATAACTTGCTGTTCTTTTTAAACAGACAATAAAATTATTACGTACAAGAGCAGCGTCCCAGAAAGAGGAAGTGACTTTCCCAGGGTCACATAGCTAGCAAATAATAAGATTCAAACCTGGGTCTTCTGATTCCAAAACCAGAGTTCTTTTCCCTCCACCTTAGATGAATGATCAGGTATATGAAAGAGGGAGGAAGAAAACCACCATCCAAGTCTCAGGAGCCTACTTGGCAGGTGACTTCCCCCACTTTTCTATGACAGGGGGAATCTCATTTCCCCCTCACACCTATATGTTCTGAGATGTTGTCGGGGACAGGGAAGGAAATGATGTTTCTGCAGCTGGGTCCCAGCACGGACTTGTCTGACTTTAATGAGCCACTTTCTAATTTATTATTTATTTTTTAAAGAATCCTTTCCAGTTATAATTACAGGGTCCCTTAATGATCTATTAATTGGATCTTGTTCTTTTGCTTCATCTCTTAAAGGCCTCCTACTGGGTTGGCCCGGCATCTCCTAACCTGCGCTGGGCCTCAGGGGCAGAGTTCAGCTCCATAGATCTAACCAGCGCTGAGTCTCTTAAGTTACATCAGCCTCTGAAGTCATTGCTAGTATCTTTCAGCAGCCATCTGCTTGGGCTCCGAGTCTCAAGTCTCTCCCCCTTCCAATCCATCTTCTATAGGTCTGACCATTACCTTCCTATTTGATGATAAGCTCTGGTTTCTCCCTGTAGGCTCCAGGATCAAATATAAAGTCCTTGGTCTGGCTTTTGAAGCCCTTCACATCCTGACCCCACCCCTTCCTATCTACATTTTTCTTATACTTGTCTCCCTTCCACATACTCTAGGGAAAGTGTCTTTTTTGTTATTACTCAAAAAGGCACATTTCTCTTGGCCTTTTCACCACTGTCTCTTATGCCTTGAATGCTCTCTGTCCTTACCTCCATCTCCTGGCTTCCTTTAAGACCCAGTTCAAATCCCACTTTCTGTAGGGAGGCCGTTCCTGGTCCGCTCGCCCATCCAGCCAGTAGTGCCTTTTGTGTATATACACGGTATTTTGCGTGTAGTCTTCCTGCCATTGGAATGTAAGCTTCCTGAGGCCAGGGACAGTCTTTTGTTGTATCCCTAGTGCTTAACATAATGCCTGGCATGTAGTAAATGTTTCAGTAAATGCCTGTTGCCTGAATGACTATGTCTAGGGCCATTTGTCCATGTGATTCTTGCAGACGTGAACAAATCCTTTGAGCCAAGTGTGTAGAGATCATAAATCAATCAGTCCAGCAATCAACAACACTGCTTGAGAGACCGTCAAGTGGAAAGAAAACTGGGCTAGCTAGCTGGAGTTCTGGCTCTGCTGTCTGCTAGCTTTGTGACCTTTGGTAAATCACTCATCCTCCCCAAGTCTCTCCTTCCTCATCTGTAAAATTAACACTACAGTATCTTCATCTTATTTGGCTTCTGTAAGAATCACGTGAAAGAATGCTGAGAGTATGCTTTGTAACTATAAAATGCTAAATAAATGCAAATTACTACAGCTCATGTTGCACCCACTTTGTAACCTAGCCCTATTAGAGATGTTCTGGGACATAGAGATATATGAGAGAATTCAAGGGAGCTTACAGTCTGGTTATGGTGATAATTATATAATCATACCATTGGAACAGACCTCAGAGGCCCTCTAAAACGCTCTATCCCTGATTGCTAATTCCTTACATCTGGCCCCAACAAGTAGCTGGTTGAAAAACTCCAGGGAAGGCTGAAGACCTAGGAAGGAAGGCTTCTAAGATGGGTTCTATAGTTCCATAAGTTCCACCCAACTTACTTTTGCATCTCTCTAATTGTTAGAAAATTCTCCCTTAGGTAGGTCAAGCTGAAATCATACTCTCTGAACCACCCATCCAACTGCTGGGGTAGTCCTGCCCTTTGAACCAAGCAGAAAGAATCTAATCTCTTTTCCAGGTGAGAGACCATTAAATACTTAAAGACTGCTAGCATGTTCTCTTTAAATTTTCCTTTCATTCTTTGCTCTTTCAACCAGTCTACCTGTAGCAGTGTCTCAAGAACCTTTACCATCCTGCTTGCCTTTCTCTGGATGTCTTCTAGTTCATCAATATCATTCCTAAAATGTAACACAGAAACCTGAACACACCACTCCAAGTATAGTCTGACCAGGCCAGAGTTAAGCAGGTCCACCATCTTCCTCTCTCCGAATACTTAATGCAGAGCAACGTCAAATTAACTTTTGTGGGTATGTCAAATTATTGACTCATAATGAGCTTGGAGCCAATAAAATCACCAGATTCTTTTTTTGTTCCCCAGAACTGCTATACAGAGATATCTTCCCATCTCCTGCTTTGTGACGTTGATTTTTTGAACTGAAGTTCAAAAGCTTTACATTTATTTCCATTAAATTTCATCTTATTATATTTGCCCCAGATTTCTAGCCTGTCAAGACATTTTTGGATCCTGAGTCTATTACCTAATTCTATCTATCCTAACTTTGTGTTATCTGAAAATTTGATTAAAAATGTCATCTCTGGGGTTTCTTTTCTGAGTCACTAATAAAATTATTAAATAATACTGAGGCAAGCACAGATCCCTGGGGCACCAAGACCTTCCTCTAGATTGACATTGAACTAATTAATGATTACTCTTTGGTACTGATCATTGGATCACTTCTAAATCTATCTCATTCTAATATCTAGCCCAGATTTCTCTATCTGGTCAACAGGAATAACATGATAGTCTTTCAAATACTTTGCTGAAATCTAGATAGACTGCATCTATAGAATTTTCTCAACCCACCAATCTAATGAGACTGTCAAGGGTTATGGTTAGTCTGGCATATCCTGTTCCTAATGAAACCATACTGGCTATTTGTGATCACTGCTTCCTTTTCTAAATGTTCATTAACCAACCCTTTAATGATGTAGCCTCGTATTTTGTCTAGTCATTGGCCTATATACTTTAAAGGGTCTATTGTCTTCCTTTTTTACAAAACTGGGACAACATGGCAGGTATGAGTATAACCTGTACACAAGGCAGCAGGAAGACTTGATGGAAAGAGAAGAGAATATATAATAAGGAACAGTAAAAAATAAGTCTGGGTAGGTCATCTGGTACTAGATCATATGTGTTCTTTAAAGCCAAGCAGAAAAATTTGGTAATAGGTAGTCATTGTTGATTCTTGAGGAAGAAGAAAGTATGATTATGTAGTAATTGGGAAGGGTGGGAAGGTGAAGATGACCCAAATTAATTTTACAGGCCAAATGGAATGATTGTATTTTAACTAGGAGATAGAATTTTAGAGCTGGAAGAAACTGAAGATTGTCTAATCTTGTCCCCTTTTTATATTTATGTGTGTGTGTATATGGGGAGGAGGGAATCCAAGACTGGCCAATATAATATAATAGGAAGCATCATGCTATAGTATGACAGCTAATCGGCTCTGAAGTCAGAGGACCTAGATTCAGATTTTGCCTCTGAATCCTACTAATCTATAACCTTGGGCAAGTCTTTTAATATTCTTGGACCTCAATTTCCTCATATGTTAAAAAAAATGGGAAAGGAGGATTTGGGGTAGATGGCCATTTAGGACCCTCCTAGTTCCGTAGTTATCAAATGAGATAATATTTGTAAAAGATTTCGTAAACCTTGAAGTTCTAGATAAATGCTAGCTATTTTTATTGCTATTAGTATCTCTTTTTTAAGTAAATGGGTAAAGTTGGGCCTGACAACAGGTGAAGGAGAGGCAGGATCTTTCCAGATACCATTCTATCTATGCTCAGAATTTAGCTCAGAAAGAAAAAAAAATAATAATCTTCCAAATACTGAGTTGAGTTGAGTACTGAAAGAAAGGATTCCAAGCTTTCCCCTCAGGTTTTTACAGAAAAATAGTCCTCCATTTCTGGAAAACCGTAGAGCAGGCTGGCTCAGACCTTGACTAACTTCTTCTCACATCATAAAGGAAGCCAAAGGAGAGTTTCCATTTGGAGGACATGGTGGGCCTGTTATTTCCTGGGACTTGGAATAATAGCCTCTCATATTTCTATACTGCTTTACAAAGTGATTTCTTAGCAATAACCCTGTGAGAAAGGCAGATGAGGAACCTGCGACTCAGTGACCCCAAAGTCTCCAGGGTGTCAAGACCGAGACTCAAACCTGGATTTCTCTGCCTACAACCTCTCTTCTTTCCTCTCAGACACTCCTAAGGTGACAGTGTATGTAAGTGGAAGTATGCAGACTACGCCTGGGTGGATAGTTGGGAGATGGAGGCCCAGCAGTACTTCTGACTGCCCTCCTACCCTGGAGAAAACTCAGGTTTTCTTCCTTCACAATGGGGCTAAAGAGGGCTTGCTTTCCCAAGAACCTCAGTAACTTCCTTGAAGGTAAGAAGTTACTGCTTACACAACATTTCAAAGGCATCAGACTACGGTTCGACATAAACACCAAACATCATTTCTCTTCCTAGGACCAGACACAGTTCTTTCTCTGTCTCTCAGGGCCTAGTGAGCACAGCTGTGAGCTTTGGCTCTGTCCCAGCATCCCTGGAAAGCAGCATGAGCTAGTCCCTAGAGCATGCCATTTCCAGGGACTGAGCCTGGCTTGTGGGAGCTTTGCACAGCCCCCAACCCACTATAGGCCTGGCTTGATTTCAGGCAAGAGTTGGAGGCAGCAGCCAGCCCGAGGGGAGGCAACTTGTCAGATTGGCAACCAGGCCTCCAGCTCTTGTAGAATGCTGGTCTGACTAAATAAAGACACCATGTAGAAGCATAGGCCAGGTGGGCATCTGGGACAATCTAAACTAGAAAGGGTGGCATGATCTAAAAAGAGACCTCAGGGGAAGGCTCTTGGGAAGGCTTTGAGATCCTGTGTTACTGGGCTCATTTATCCCAAGAACATTTCATGTCAGAAGCATCTCCTCCATGCTTAGACTTGTTACATTGGGAGCCATACAAAGCAAAAAGAGGAGACTCTGACCCTGTCCTCCAACAGCCTGGACAAGTCTCATTGGGGAGAAAATACAAGAACTCAGGGGACACTAAAGATGGCATGAGTGGTTCAGCCCACTACTGTTAGGGAGAGAAGGGAGAGATTGGCAGGCAATGTGGCTTGAGAGGACCTGGATTCTAATCCTTACTGCCATGTTACTCTGTGACCTTGGGCCTGCAATGTAATTAGGCTGGGCACTGAGGTCCATTCCAGCTCGAAAGTTGTTTCTATGTTGGAGTATTTGTAAATTGCTTAGTACAGTGACTGGCACATAAGAGCTTAATAAATGCATGTTCTTTCCTATTTATCACCTTCTAAGGATCCCTTTCTGCCCTCATACTACAACCTTATTAAGTACTGGGGGAAGTTTTCAGGGGGGCTTCAAAGAGAAGTGGGATTTAGATAGTGGGAATGAAGAACTTGGTTGAGGTGAGGAAAAGTGGAAGCAAAATGAGCAAATGAGATTGGGAGATTGGGATTGGCTTTGTTGAAGCCTAAGGTTCTTGGTGTAGGTCAAAGAAAAAAAATTGAAGAGGACAAAGGCTAGTTTGTGGAGGGTCCAAATAAAGGCTTGAACTTGATTCTGCTGGCCATGGGGAGTTGATGATCTCATAGTGACTTATCTTGATAAATTACCTTTACTAGAAAGGGGCAAAGGAACACATCTTTTTTCCACCCTGCTAATGAGCATGTCTGGAGTTGAAGAGTCAAACAAGGCCTACTTGTTTGTCTTTCCGAGTGACTAGGAAGATGCTCCCACCTACCCAGGACATCTTAACCTGGAGACTTTGAGGTTCAGCCCTCCCTCAGCAAGTGGGCTGACATCTATTCATCAAGTATTCCAATGAGAGGATTTCCATCTTGGTACCAGAGACAGAATCTAGGTGAGTTACCTGGAGAAGCTTCTGGCCCTTATTCACACAGAGAACTAGGGAAGTGGGCATCCGAAGATGGAAAAAGATGAGCAGCCTATAGCTAATCCCCCCTTCATATCTTCAGACCCCTCCTTCACCCATTTCTGCACCAGTGATTTATGAAGGACAATCAAATGTAGCAAACTTGTTTTTATTAGAAAAGTAAAAAATATTGCATAGGTCTTAATACTTGAACATCAAGTGTATTCACGTAAACGGTTCTAGATGGAAGCCCCATATGGCACTACTTTGGGGAGGGAGTTCCAGCCCCCCACCCCCCACTGCTTGGCCCCAGCACCCATTTCCCCCCTCTTTGAGTGCCAAGATCTGCAGAAATCCCAACACCCAAACCCTTCCTGTGTTCTTACATTCGTGTGAGTCTCTAAGATAGCTGCCTAAAAACAGGTCAGTAGTAGTGAAGCTGATCCCAAAACATACACACTTGGCCCCTTCAGACCCTGGTTTGAAGTCACACAGGACAAAAATGACAAGAATCCTCTATGAACTCCCCTCACCCCACCCCCACCCACCTCGTTAAACACAAGCACACAGACCCCCCTTTTGCAAATGGACCAGGACCAACACAGCCCAGCTGCTCAGTTCTGGTCCCCACATCACCACCCCACCACTTGTCATTTTCACTGTCAGTAAGAATAACAATAATAACAATAAAATAAGGAAATTCATGCTACATATCAGTTTGGAGAACTGCGGCTGGCCCCTTATGGCATCTTCGGATCCCATCCTCCATCCTTCCCCATCCCCCACTGGGGAAGTTAATCCCTCTCAAGGAGCCAGCTCTACTTTCCCCAGTCAGCCACCTACACACACCTCAGGACTCTGAATGACCTTCCCCCCCAAAGAGAAGGTGACCCTCCCACTCCAAGCTCACCCAGCGGCGGCTAGTCAGTTTTCCACAAAGGACGCTCCATCCCCACCCCAGACAGCTTGCTGTGTCCTTAGATTTGGCCATCCCCCGGCAGACTGTCCTGGGGGTAGGGGGCAGGAGGCAAGGCCGGCCTCTCAACACTCTTCAATGAGGAGCTGCTCGGAACTGTACAGTTTCTTCTTAATGACCCGGAAGCCAGTGCTCAGTGTGAGGGACTGGCTGAAGCCAGGAGTGAAGGAGGACGGCCCAGCGCTGAAGAGTCCCTGGATCTTAGGCCAGAGGCGAGAATCCAGTCTCAGCACTAGGGTCAGCTGGAAGGTGGGCACCAGGCTGGGGTCCACGGCCAGCTGCTCCACACTGTGGCAGCTCTTGCCCTGCTCCACGCAGACGTCCAGCAGGGCACCCCGGAGACCGCACGGCTCGCTGTAGGCCAGACGCATCAGCTCCTTGCCCACCTGGGTCACCAGCTGACTGGGCATCAGAAGGCGTGCCGGGCGCTTGCTGCCCAGCTTGGCCTGGGCCAGGGTCTCTTGGAGGAGCTGCATCAGATTGGTACAGAGGTGCTCATCCTCCGGGTCGCTGAGCAGGTCGAAATCGGGCAGCGACACTTCGTCCATGTACTCTGTGTCTGGAGAGAACATAGAGCAGGGTGAGCTCAGCTCTCGAAGAGCCCGGACAAAGTGAGGGATGAAAGGGGGCGGAGCTAGCTCGTTCACGCCCCTCGGCCTTCCTCCCCAGCCTCAGTTTCCCCCAATGTCCTCGGCACCCCCCACAGCGGGCAGGGCCACGAATGGCAGCCGATTGGGGCTGCCAGGGTTAACCCCTTCGGCGCTGCACTCACTCCCGGAGCCCCCGCCCCCTCGGACCGTTTCCTCCCTTTGCCCGGGGTCCAACTTACCCTCCTCCGGGCCGTAGCCGCTGTTGCTGCTGTCCAACGACTCGCAGTCGGAGCTTTCCAGACTCGCGCAGCGGCCAAGCCCCTCTGCTCGGGCCGCCGTTGCCCAGGCCGAGCGCTGCTGCGGCTGGTCCGGGGTGGATGGCCGCGAGGAGGAGAAGCGATCCCAAAGCCCTGGCATGGCTGGCACCTTTTGCCGCAGCCGCGTGCGAGGAAGCGGAGTCAGGGTGAAGGCACAGGTCGTGCTGGAGGCGCTGCAACGGGAGAAGAATACAGAGGCGGGGGTCAGGCTGGGGGCTGGCACGGCGTTACCCCCCGGGGACGGATACTCTAGACCCAGGGGGTGATAGTTCCAAGTGCCCTCTGCCCACCGGACAGAGGCCGGGAGCACTTACCAGGTGAGCCTAGCGAGAGCCTCGGTGGGTATCAGCGGCCAGCGAGCCGAGCCGGCGGGTGGCTGAATGGATGGGGACACCCGAGTTCTGTACAATGAGAGCGAGCAAAACCCGCCCAGGCTTGCCCTCCCACTCCACCCTCCCCCCCTGCGCCTCTACTAGCTGGAGCCCCAGGGCTGCGCTTATTATATCGCTTGAGCTGAACGAGACCACGCCCCCTCACCCAGCCGGAGTCCGGGGCCTCCTAGCGGCCCAATCCCGACGCGGGAGTGTGGCCCTGATAGACCAATGAGAGCCGGGCGCACGTTCGCAACGTTCTCTCCTGCCTGGTGACAGAGACCCGGGCCCCTCCTCCTTTCCTCTCCCCACAGCAACCGGTGCTCTCAGCTTCCCCCGCCTCGCCTCCTGAGCGCTCTAGCCACGCCCCCTCCTGGTCCTGCTGCTCCCCAGCCGCAGCTGCCAAGGTCCCCGGGGGCAAGCCGGGCCTGGGAGGATCAAGGAAAGACTTGTTTATTATAGGGTCCGGCTGCTGGGACGGTGGGGCGATGGGGATCGGGGACCGAGCGAGGGCATGAAGGGTGGGGGGGGGTGGTGATCTCCACCTTCACCTGGGAGGAAGATAGGGGGGGGGGGGGGGAGGGCGGAGAGAAGGGGAAACTGTTGCAAAGAAAACAGCTCCCCAGAGCCTGTGCCAGCTGCGGTCACATCTGGGTGCAGGGTGGGCGTTCGTGGGAACCCGGCAGGGGACACTGATAAGCAGCTGACCTCGAGATCCTGGCCAGCCCGCGCCCGCACTTCTGCCCCCACCGCGGCTCCCCATTTTTCTATCAAGGAAGGGATGGTGGGGTGCCCGGAGCTGAGGGATGCTTTCCTTGAGGGGGGTGTAGCTCTTTGTACTGAGCTAGAGGGGGAAGGGGAGTGGGTGTCAATCAACTCCAAAAGCCGCCCCTTCCCCCTCCCCCATATTGCACATTCCTTCCTCACCAGCAAACATGCCCACCCGCCGTTATTTGACCGCTGCCCACTGGCAGAGGGGAGTGGGATGGCTCCTAGGAGAGTGGAAGGTGTAATCTTGGGGAGAAGGATCCCTCTGAAAACTCCAGGAGCCAAGCTTGCGTCCCCACCTCCACATCTTGAGCATCTTTTGCTCCCCCCCTCGGCATGGGGCTGCCGGCACACGCAGCTTGGCCGCTACCCCCGCCCCAGTGTCTCCCAGCATCCCAACCCCGTGAGAGGATTTTTGGGGTGGTGGGAGGCTCGTGTTTGTTGCAAAAGGTAGGCTCAGGACGCCTCTTTATGCTTAGGGACACGGTCACTTGGTCCCCTAATGAGAAAGCCTGGAGACAGACAGACAGACGAGGCAGGCTTCTGCAGGCTTCTAGCCGGATCTGGGCAAACGGTGCCCAGGCCAGCTGCTAGCCAGCAGGGCCAGGAGCCTCGGTTGGGTCCTAGCGCCGACCCTCTCGCGGCCAGCCTTGGCTTTGTGTAAGACTCAGACCATTGCGTCATGACCTGGGACTTAGATCGAGGGGAAAACCCCCACTGGCTGCAATGGGACCGAAAGGTTTCATCAGACAGACTGGTCTGCAGGAAATCTGGGTTGACGGCAGTTAACACTGGAGGAGGGTGGTGCTGACACGCTATCAGGAAGGCTGGGGCCGATTCAGATGGGAGGTGGTTAGGAGGGACGTGACCTTTATTTATTTTAAGACTTAATCGGGGCATAAGGACCCTGATGGCAGCAGGAGCAGGATTTGCATCAGACAGTTCACACACCCGGGGAGGGGAACTAACAAGATTAGATGACCTCCCCAAAGCTGGCAGGCAGGTGGGCAGGATGCCAGGCCACTAAGCAGTTTCCAGGGACTCAGGCCTCTGCTGCTCCTGGCAACTCCCCTTCCCTAAAAGAATCTTAAAAGCTTAGGGTGTCTACCCAAGCTACCCTGCAAAGAATACTCCTAGAGCCAGAAGAAAAGCCCTACTTAGGCCAGCCCCGATGTTTCCTCAATTGGGGAAACTGAGGCATTTCACTTGACCTCCCTCCCTAAGAACCAGCTTCTTCTAAATGACACTTGGTGATGACCATGGGATTGCTATCCCCAGGGGCCTAGATCTCTGCCCCTCCCCAATTCCTCCTCCTCACCCTCCTCTACCCCACTCCTTGTTTCTACCCAGTTCTCTCCACAGTCTGGGAAATCTTCAAAAAGCAGAGTAAGGATCTAGTTTTGGCCTGGAGAAAAGAACAGGGGGCAAGCAGATGGTTCAATTTTCAGCAAGGCCATGGTGCCTAGCATGGGGAGGAGGGGAGGAAAGAATGGGGACAGATGGTGTTGGAGATGAGGAATTGGGGGTGCCTGTGGTTGTATGCCACTCATCTCATGGTGCTGAGTAACTCGTCATCAGAGAGATAAAAATGTCAGTAGTAGTACTCCAAGGAAGAGGGAGAAAGGAAGAGAAAATGAGTCAAGTCAAAGGGACTGACGGAGAATCCTGGAAGCGGTTTCTGCTTCTCAGCTGAAAAATTACCTCTTGTTTCTCAACTTTTTTCGTAACACTTTCCCCATATTCCATTCTATTTCACATGAACCAGTAATTATGTACTTACTACTACTCTTTGTCAGGTATATCTTAATTTTCATGCCCCCTCCCCCATTAGACTGTAAGCCCCTTGAAGGCAGGAATATTATCTTTTTAGAAAACAACACCACAATTTTATATGCTCAGCACTTAGCTAGGCATCTTGCTGAACACAGTAAGAGCTACATCAGTATTTATTGATTTGAGGGGCTGAAAAATAAATGAGAGCTCCTACTCTATCCCAAAATGTGGAAGTGGGTCATTTTTTAGAAGGGGCGGCCATTGAAAGAGACAAACCACGGCCTGTTCTGTAAGATTCTTTGTGGAGGATGCCCATGGATGGGGCCTCACATCAACAAGTATTGGGGAGCTGAAAATAACCTTTAGAGTAGGCCTTAGTGGGGCACTTTGGTCTCATGACCAGGAGAAGGGAAGACAGCTCCAGGCCAGCAGTGCAATACAAGGGGTGGATTTCACCATGTGGGGGAGGATTCCATTCCTCCTGGGGCAGAGGTCCAGCTTGGTGGACACTGCCAGGCTCTCCCGCTCCCCTTGCTCAGCTCTGCAGAGAGAAATCTCTAATATAGCTGCCTGACACAACGGTCAAAGCAGGGTAGTGGGACAAGAGGGGCAAGATGCAATCCTTCCTAGGATTACATCAGATCGCCCGGGGGGGGGGGGGGGATCTGGGTGGTCCCCGTTACCCACCTTTTCAGATTCCTTTCCCCATTGTTTAGATCTTCCCACAGACTATTTCTTTGTTTTTGTTCTTTTATGTTTCTGCACCTTTTCCCCAGCCCCACCTCCACCCCCTCCAAAATGTAAACTCTTTGAGGTCTGGGGCAATTTCCTTTTTTGGAGTTATCCCCATCGACTTGTTCCCCAGAGGTACTTTAATAAATGGGTCTTGAATTCTGTAGACCAAATGCCACCTCCTAAATTGAGACCTTTATAGGTCAGTCAAACAAAAATTTACTAAGTAAGTGCCTTCTAGGTGCCCAGCATCCAGACCAAAGCAAAACTCTCCCTGCCCACTGATTCTAACTGGGGCCATATACACAGATAGGTGACCTGGTGGAGTCTGAAAACCCTGGGTTCAAGTCCAGCCTCAGACACTTACTAGCTGTGTGACCCTGGCCAAGTCACTCCACTGCTATTTCTGTTTGTTTCCTCATCTTTAAAATGAGAATAATAATAGCATCTCTCTCAAAGGATTATTTTGAGGGTCAAAAGAGATGACCTGTATTAAGTGCTTTGCAGACATTAAAGTCCTATATAAATTCATAACATCATTATCATCGTTAATACATGTACTAAAATTGAAACAAGGAGATTTGGAGGGTGCAGGAGGAGATAGCAGCTGGGGGAGATCAGAGGTTCGGGAAGAATGTGGAGCTGAAACTGTCTGGAAGGAAACTAGAGATTTCCCTAGCTGCCCTTCCTACTCCCCTCAAAAGAAAAATTACTTTGTATTTGCTTTAGCATATACTACAAGTTTCTCTATAGAATGTAAGCTCCTTGGGAGCAAGGACTGTTTCATATTCCAGGCCAAGATCACGTGTCTTATTAAATGCTTGTTGATAGATCTCTTTGTCTCCTGGGCAGAAAACCTTTGATATACCCAGAAAATTCCATATGCTCTCTCCCAGCCTCCTTCCTAGCCTAGAGCACACAGATTTGGGGACATGTCTAGACATTCTCCTTCTAGCATCTGCCTTGAAGTATTACTCTTCCTGACCAAGCCTGAAGGGTGTGGCTTTGCTTTTTGGGGCCAGGTGGGGGGGGAATTTCTGAATGACCTCTGGGGTATTCTCTCGAGAATTGTGGGATACGGAGTTGGCTCTCCAGGAAGAAGGGGGGAGGTAAGGAACTACTCCAAGCTTACTCTAGGGAAGGGGCCTGGGTTGGCTGCCAACACCTTTCTTTTAACAGATTCAAAGTACTTTAAAGTCATTGTTCGTGAGAATGGGGGTGGGGGTGGGGGAGAGACCTTCCTGAGCTGGGGCTCTGACGTTGTGGGGGATAGGGGCTGTCCAGGGTCCCACAGGAAGTCAATAGCGGGTTTCAGATCTTTAACCACTCAGGTCAGTGTCTGGCCGTTTGGCTACCCAGCCTTCTGAGCCCCATTCCCGTGGGACACGAACTGCACTCTGCAATTTTCAGTCAATGAGCATTAACTATCCAGACTGACTCGGCCCCTCCCTGTTTAGGCAGCTTATGTCCCGTGCACTAATTCCCAGGGCCTCAGTCTGGCAAGCCACTTTGTTCGAGTTTGGGGAGTCAAACCAGATCTAGGGGTGGAGAGAGGAGGGGCAAACATGGGAACCAGAGAAATCAAGATGGTTGCCTGGCGGTCCTGTGCAGAGCCTTTCTCCCAGTGGGCATTGCTGGCCTCAGATCTGGGTCAGGGCAAGAACTAGGAAGAAGCATTCTCCTCCTCAAACACTGGGGCCGGGTGGGTTGGGAGCAGAGTGGGGAGAGGTGAGATGTAGACAATACACTCTATGAAACAAGAATAGCTTACATTTATATAGTGCTCTAGGGTGGCAGTGCCCTTTGCATACAGTATTTCATTTGGTCCTCATTAAAAAACCCTGTGAGGTAGGTAGTAGAAGAATTATTATTCCTGAGCAAAGGTCTGGGTGGGAATTAGGGAAGTGGGATTCTCCTCCAGTCTGGCTTCTGCCACCTCTTATCTTTATGACCTTGGGTAAGTAATTTCCCCTTTCTAGGTCTTTTTCCTTAGCTGTAAAATGGGACAGTCTCTAAATTCTCTTGCATTTTTAATGGGTGGAGATTATGTGATGAGAAAATTGAGGTTTGGAGAGATTTCAAGTTTTTTAGGGTAGTATAGGTAATAAAAGTGGGTGGGATGGGGAAGAGAACCACAGCCCATATCTGAGTCCCCTAATCCAAGTGACCTGTATAGACTGTGATTGCCCTGCTTCCCAATTCTTGTACTGTGGGGTGTTCGACTTCTTCAATCTGTAGACCAAGCTAAAAAATGTGTGTGTGTGTGTGTGTGTGTGTGTGTGTGTGTGTGTGTGTGTGT
>NW_027187353.1:779644-848540 GCF_028583685.1 Petaurus breviceps papuanus
TGTGTGTGTGTGTGTGTGTGTGTGTGTGTGTGTGTGTGTGTGTGTGTGTGTAAAAGCACAAGATTCCAAGTATTCTGGTCACTGATGTGAAAAGTTGCATGGAAATTCAGCTTTAGTGCCTTTGTAAATGCCGGAAGGGAGCCTATAATATCAAGAAACTGTCTGAAAATCCAGGAATCTTTTTGTAGTGGAAATAGCAAACACCAGCAAAAACAAAACAAAACAAAACTGCAATCACCAAACTGTCTTCATTTATTTGTTTGTTTTTTTAGGGACTGGTTTTATTGTCTCCTTTTGGCTGATGGGGAAACTGAGGCCACTTGCCCCTTGTACTTACTGGGACTCAATTCTGTTTACTGAATATTCATTAGGTACCTTGTGAACTGAGCACTGTGTGATATACTGGAAAAGATACAAAGATTAAGCAGAATGAATATAATTAATATATAAATAAGCATAATACGAAATAGGTCATGCTAGCTGTTTGAAGAGAAGGAAGAAAGGGCATTTCTAAGCAGGAGGAGGGAAAGATAATTTTCGCCTGGATGAGAAGCAGGGGGAAGGGTTCATGGAGGAGGTAGAATTTGAGTTTAATTGGGGAAGTGGTATATTCCAGGCATAGAACCCAGCAGGAGCAAAGGCCTGGCTGTGTGAATAGACTAATTTGATTCTAAATGGAGTTTCTATGTGGAAGATAAAGTGTGAGATAAATCTAGGAAGGCAATTTGTGTAGTATCAAATGATGAAAACTCTTGAATGCCAGAATAAGGAGTATGGATTTTATTTGGTAGACCTCTTCAAGATGCATCCAAATCTAATCTTTTGAAGGAGAACTGAACTGGGAATCCTGAGCCATGTGTTCTAGTCCCAGTACCTCAACTCACTTGCTGTGTAATCTTGGCAAATCATTTAACTCTTATTCAGTCATCATTCATTATCTGTGATGAATGCTTCTGTGTGAAGCACTGAGCTAAACATGTAGGATCCAAAAATGAAGAAAGTCCTTGTCTTCGAGAATTTTACAATCTAATGGGGAGGGGAGACCCATTCACAAATTAGTGTGGGTATGACAAGTGCAAAGAAGCCCAGAAACCCCCCCACACAAAACAAAAATAAAATAATAAAAAGAAGTCCAAAGCCTCTACAGGGAGCCCTCCCCAACCCTTCTTGACTCTAGTGCCTTTCCTCTGTTAATTATTTCCTATTTATCCTATAAATAGTTTGCTTTGTATATTTTGTTTACATGTCCCTTCCCCCATTAGATTATAAGTTTCTTGAGGGCAGAGACTATCTTTGCCTTTTCTGTATCTCCAGGGTTTAGCACACTGCCGACACATAGGCTCTTAATAAACATCTATTGATTGTTTGCTATGAAAATTGAGAAAGGAGAGATCAGTTTTTAGTTTTGGGGATCAGGGAGAGCTTGTTAGGGGGATAAAACATGCCCAGGCATGAGCTACGACCCAAAGAAATGAGAGCAGGGCAAGAATTTTCAAACAGAACCCTGAGCACTAGTTTGGTTTGGCTGAAAAGTAGAGTATTCAAAGGGGGGTAGGGGTAGGGGTAGCATGAGACTAGGCTAAAGTCCAATTCATAAAGACCTTAAGTGCCAGGATAAGAAATCTATACTTTATTTGGTGGCAATGGGGAGCCACAGAAGGTTTCAGTGTAGACAAATGATTTGATCCGATTTGTGCTTTAGGAAGATAATGGAAAATAGTTTTAAGAAGGGATTGGAGAGAAGAGAGACTGGAGGCAGTAGACCAGTTTGGAGATATGTTGAGGGCTTGAACCAGGGTTGTTTCAGTGGCAGTGGAAAAAAGAACAGATGGCAAGGATATTGTGGAGAGATAATCAACAGGGTTTGGAAAATGGGGCTGTGAGGGAGAGGGAGAAGTAGAAGGTGACTCAGTATACTTAGAGCTCATTTTTCTTTTTTGTAAAATGAGGGGGTTGGACAATGACAGTGGTTCCCATTTAATGGTTTGGATGGTTTGCCGGCACCTCAAGCATCAAATAATTGTAAAGAATAATAGATATGAAAAGTATATTAAATTACCCTAGAGATTCACAACATATTTTTTTGTTGTTGAAAGGCTTTCCCAGAACAAAAAACCATTGGGAACCACTGGCCTAGAAGATCATTCAAGTCCTCTCCAGCTCTGAATTTCTGGGTGATTCCCTGGTAAATGACTAGAGAAGGCAACGAATCCCCTCTTTTCAACCTAAAATAAAAAAGATGGAGTGAGGCACCAGAACTGGGATTTTTATTGATACAGAAAACTCCTAAATAAAGAAACTCCACTGAGACTGGTTGGCTGCTTTTCTTTAATTTAGAGATTTAGAGAAATGCTTAGAGCCCTAAGAGGTTAAATTACTTGCCTAGGGTGACAGCCTGGAGCCAACCTGGAACTTGCAGGTGTAAGCATTTACACCTCAGGAATCAGCAAATGCTCGGAATCTGGGCTTGATTTCTTGTTTTATTGTCTAGACTAAAGAAAGTGATGGGGAAAATGTTAATAATGCAAATGAAACTTAAAAGTGTGTCAAGGTACATGGGCCTCTTTCTACCTCCTCTCCCTTTCCCTCCAGCTAGACTTTTACCAGTGTGCTCCATGCACAGCCAATACATTTTGATTTTTATTTAATTAATTAATTTTTTAGAGGCAGAAGATCTTCCTGACTCAGACCTGCTCTCAGGTCACCATGCCACACAATTATCTCAGGAAACCTTATTACCAAATGTTCCTGCTTTGGCCTGTGAAGGGAATGGATGGAGGTGGGGAGAGGTAATTAAATTGCTGATAATTATAGAGCTGCTTTAAAATTTGCAAAACTTCTACACAAGATCTCATTTGGGTCTCCAATGGCCCAATGAGGAAGGTGCTATCATTATTCCCATTTTACAGATGAGGGCAAATGTGTTGAAGAGGATGGGGGAGGCTCCAGGACAAGTGTGATTTTTGTAGTTGTATCTGAGCAAAGATTCAAGCTAAGGTCTTTAGTGACTCTAGATCCAGCCCACAACTATGCTTCTAGCAGTAGGAGGCCACTTTTTGCTAAACTATAAACATTTGTTCTCTCCCAGCTTAGTTTTGATCTTTGTATACTAAGACCTAGACGTTTATTGAAGGGGCACAGGATACTGAAGAAGGAGAGCTGGGTTAGGGCAGAAGGGAGTGGGGGAGGGAGAGTGAAGAGAGGAGGGAGCCGGGAAGGGAACAGGGAATGGAAACTTTTGGCAAATTTCTTCCCCAGAGGCAATTGAATGAAAACTAGCCAGGAATGATGAATCCCATGAGCAGCCCCAAGTCCAGCCCCAATCCTGCCAAGTGTAGCAGAGTGAGGATTTTCTTTCTTCCGAGGCTGATACCAGAAGAGAACAAAATAGCATTCTACAGAGCAGGAGGCATTTTCTTAGTTTCTGAACAAGACAATCTACTTATGTATTCTAGCTGAGCAGGCCCAGGTCTGAGAGATGTGGTCAGAGAATTAGAGGATGTTGTTGGGGGTGGGGAGGAGATAAGTCCCATTCTTTTCTGTTATCAGAGAACTTAGATCTTTCATAAGTAGGCAGTGTTCCAGAGAATGCAAATCTCCTCTAACTACATTGAAATTCATAGGATGAATGAATGAAAAAGCATTTATTAATATGCCAGGTACAGTGCTAAGTGCTGAGGATGCAAATACAAAATTGAGATAGTCCCTGCCCTCAATAAGCCTACACTTTATTTTATTGTAAATAGCATTTTATTTTTCCAATTAAATGTAAAAATAGTTCATAACACTCATTTTTATGAGATTTTGAGTTCCAAAATTTTCTCCCTCCCTTCCCCAACATGGCAAGCAATCTGATATAGGTTATACACGTATAGTCGTGGAAACATTTCCACATTAGTCATGTTGTGAAAGAAGAAATAGAATAAAAAGGAAAAGCCACCAAAAAAACCCCCAAAACAAGTGAACATAATATGCTTTGATCTACATTCAGACTCCATAGTTCTTTCTCTGGATGTGGATAGCATTTTCTGTCATGAGTCTTTAGGAATTTTCTTGGATCATTGGATTGCTGAGAAGAGCTAGAGTCATTCACAATTGGCAAAGCACAGTATTACTGTTACTGTGTAGGATGTTCTCCTGGTTCTGTTCACTTCACTCAGCATCAATTCATGTAAATTTTCCCAGGTTTTTCTGAAATCCATCTGAGAAGCCTACATTTTAAAAAAAGGAGACCACACATGGTTGGGGGTGGGGGAGTTGTAGGCAGAGATGGTGTTAAGAAGTCACAGTGATGGTGAGCATCATAGTTTTAGAGCTGAAATGGACCTTAGTACTCATCTGCTCACATCTCATTTTATAAATGAGGACACTGAGGTCCAAAAAAGTGGAATCATTTGCTCTAGGTCACATATTTAGCAAGAGATGATGATAGATAGATAGATAGATAGATAGATAGATAGATAGATAGATAGATAGATAGATAGATGGCCAGGTAGATAGATGGTAGATTGAGATATCCATCTATCATCTCTCTTTTTTATTTTCTTTTTGGAGGGGGGAAGGCTGGGCAATTGGGGTTAAGTGACTTGCCCAAGGTCACATGGCTAGTTTTGTGTTGTGTCTGAGGAGGGATTTGAACTCAGGTCCTCCTGACTCCAGGGCAGGTGCTCTATTCACTGTGCCACCTAGCCGCCCCTATCATCTATCTCCTAATCTCTTCATTCAGCTCCCCCAGCTTTAGTGTCCCTCATAGCTCACAGTAAACCCAAAGTGAAAGGGATTTTGGTGAACAGACAGAATTCCAAGAACTGGATAGGTAATTCCTAGAAACCAGAAATCAGTGAGTCAATGCATTCATGAAAAGCCTTAAGTGTGCATGGTGAGATAAATTAATGGATGGATAGATAGATAGATGATAGATGGATAATTAGATAGATAGATTGATAGATGAATGGAGTTAGGGAGAGAGAGAACATTTAGTAAGTACTAATTTGCTTATTATATACCAGATACTGGGCTACAAATACAAGCCATCAAGACAGTCCCTACCCTAAGTTTGTGAGGAAGAGGAGAAGAGGAAAAAAAAGTCCAGGGAGTCCAATTCTGAGTGACAGAGGTAGAATTTGAACCAGATTCTCAGGACTCAGATCCAGCAAACTTTTCACCATAAGTTCTCCTTAGCCTCCTGTGATAGTAATGGCAATTAAAGATTCCCCTGTATTGGCTTGGTTTTCAAATTGATTGTATTAAAACCCAGAGTTTGTTAATCCCACCTGTGGGATGGGCTTGTTGATGTGAAAAGAAAGTCCTGAAGTGGGAGGAGCTGGTGATGTGGATTTGGAGAGACACTAGAGAGAGGCGGAAGATTTTTTTTTTTGGGAGCAGCACCTCGTGGAGAGAGAGAGACTAAGGGAATTGCTGGTGGCCGCTTTGAATTGCCCTGGACTTTTGAGACCTGCCCCCTGAGCTGCCAAGGACTGAGGAGACATGGCTGTTTTGCTGGTACTTTGTCTGTCTGTTTTGATGTTATTTTGCCAGATTTGTCCACTGGTGAAAGACTGTCCTGTTGAAGAAGTCCTGGAACCTGGTATTTGGTTAAGAAGGCCTGAGACTGTCCTGCAGACAGAGAGTGAATACTGTCCACTGGTGAGGGACAGTACTGTTGTTGCAGGGGTCTGGAGACTGTCCGGCAGACAGAATGAATACTGTCCACTGGTGAAGGACAGTGCTGTTGTTGCAGGGGTCTGGGAGCCTTTCTGTTGGTTCAGAAGCCCTGAAGAAGGATTTTCTTGTTGTATGTTTACAGAAATCCTGGGAGAGGGCTTTGCTAATGTGTTCAGGGGTTCTAGGACTGTTCTACAGACAGAGGATAAATTCATGAAGGGACTGGCAATGTATCTTATGGCCTTGCTAAGCCTTGTCTCCCCAGGAACTAAGATTGCTGAGAACTTGCCTCGTGTCAAGATGAAGAAAAGACCTCCATTTGGGTATTAAGTGCTGTGTTTAAACTTGATGTAACTCTGGGGTAGATTCAATTGTGATCCAGGGGTGGGAAACTTTTGACCTTTTTGTGTTCTATGGTTGAGCAAATGAATGTATTTTACTTATGTTTGGAAACTAATCTCCATTTGAGAAGAGGGGCTTTGTGGTGGACTTAATTAAGGTATAGCCTAGGGGTGGAGAAGTATTTAGAACAGAGACTTTGTAATTGATTGAATGATTGGAAGGTCCTGGGGTGGGGTAGTCCTTGGAGATTATTTAATCACACTTAGTAAATGCTGTATTTTGAATGATGTCATGTTTTGATCTTCTCTGTTCTGGGTTTGTTACTGAATAAAATAGAGAGCACCTATGCTGGTATTTTGAACCTGGGAAGTTGCCTTTGCTTGGTATTACATTACACCTCCACAAGCAGAAGACAATCTTTCAGCCACAAACTTTTGGGACTCTTGTTTCACAGCTTCCCAATCTTTGGAGAAGGTTTTGAACTCTTTCCATTAACCCAAACAAAAACACAAACACACCATTCTGTAGAGAAAGCTTCTACATTGTTACGATTTATCAAATGATCCCCTTCACCCTCCCCCATTTTTAAGAGATGGAAGTCATCTGGTTAAACCCCGAGGCCAGTCCTGTGACTTTGTACTCAGTGCCTTCCATAACTGTTGTCCCAGGCTCATTCCTGTGGAGACTCATGTACCTAGTGACAGGAGAAGGTCATTGAGCCTTAATCTTTCTGTTCCTTCCAACAAAAACGTGTGATAAACAAATGGTTACAAAATGTCCCGGTAGCATAGTCAACCAACAAACAATTATTAAGCACCTGATCCAAAGCGGGCACTGTCCGAGGTGCTGAGGTCATGAAGAAAGGCCAAAGGAGCTCAAACTCTTAACAAGGACATGTAAACAACTAGGCACACGTGAAATTGATACTGACTAAGTGGAAGTAATCTCAGAAGGGAAGGCACCAGCAGCTGGGGAGGAGAGCAGGAAAGGCTTCTTTAGGAAGATGTCAAATGATCTGAGTCTGAGAAAGCTGGCAAACCAAGGAGCAAAGTGAGGCAGGGAGAGCATTCCAGGGGTAGGTAGAGGAGCAGCTCTTGGGTACTCTGTGCCCCCAGTGACACTGGCCACCTTGCTGGTCTTCTAACCAGACATTCCATTTCCTGAAGTCAGGCATTTTCTCTGACTGTTCCCGGTGCCTGGAATCTTCCTCTTCCTTCTCCTCCTTTTTGTCTCTTATTTTCCTTGGCTTCCTTCAAGTCTCAGCTACAGCCCAAGAAGCCTGTACCGGTCCCTAATTTTTGTGCCTTCCCTCTGAGACTACCCTTAATGTATCCAGTCTCTATCATGTTGGTACATAGTTGTTTACCTGTAGTCTCTTCCTTCAGACTCTGAATGTGTGGCCAGGGACTGTTTTTTTTGCCTTTCTTTAAATCCCAGACTTAAAGTCAGTTTACTCACTGATTTGAGATTCAAGCTCAGGAGAATGATTGGGGCTGGATATGCAGCTTTGCATATCATCTGCATGGTCATTGTACCCTCACCAGTGGGTGAGAAAGCATACAGCAAAAAGAGAAGAGGGCTAAGAACAGAGATTTGGGGGATGCCCATAGTTAGGGTCATGGGCATTGAAGAACCAGTAAGGGAACTGAGAAAGAGTGTGCATTCAAACAGAACCAGGAGGATCATAAAAACCAAGGTGAGGAGACAACATTCAGGAAAAGATGTCAAGTGACAGTGCCAGATAGTGCAGAGAGGTCACAAAGGATGAGGATCCAGAAGGGAAAGAAAGAGGGAAGGAAGGAAGAGAAGAAGTGAGGGAGGAAGGAAAGAAAGAAAGAAGGAAGGAATATTCATTAAGCACTTTTATATGTCAGATACTACTAAGTGATTTACAAATATTATCTCATTTGATTCTTACAATCTGTGTGAGGTAGATGTTGGCATCATTCCCATTTTACACTTTAGGAAACTGAGACAAATTGAAGTACCTTGCCAGGGGTCACACAACTAGTAGGTATCTGAGGCTGAATTTGAACTCAGGCCTTCCTGACTCATCAATTAAGAGATCATGGGAGGGTCAGCTAGGTGGCACAGTGAATAGAACACCAGCCCTGGAGTCAGGAGGACCTGAGTTCAAATGTGACCTCAGACACTTAACACAAAAAACTAGCCATATGACCTTGGGCAAGTCACTTAACTTCAGTTGCCCTCCAAAAAAAAAAAAAAGAGATCACGGGCAACTTGGTAGTGGAAAGGGAACTGGCTTTTTTGTCAAAGGTTGTGAAGCCAGGTCCTACTATGTGACCTTGGGAAAGTCACTCAACCTCTGGCTCCTCATCTGTGAAAATGAGGGGATTGGGCTAACTGAACTGTGGTACCCACAGGATCATAGCAGGATAACTGTGGCTGGAAGAGACCTCAGAGACCATCTAGTTCAACCTCCTCATTTTAAAGATGAGGAACTAAATCTCTGAGAGGTTGTGGACTTACCCAAGGCCAAAGAGTGGGAAAGTTAGAGAGAGAGGCAGGATTTGAACTCAGGTCCTGCAGGTCCAGGTGCAGGAGTCCTGCTACCCACCTTGCTTCAGGTTCTAAAGTCTATAAACCTCTAAGTAATGAGCTCCCTGCATCTGTTGTCCTTCCATCTTCATAGAGTCAATTAGGTGGTATAGTGGATAGAGAGTTGGACCTCAAGTAGGGAGGACTTGAGTTCAAATCCAGTCCTAGACTAGCTGTATGACCCTGGGCAAGTCACTTGGCCTCTGCCAGCCTCTGGGGTTTTTTTCGACTGCAAAATGGGGATAAGTAAAATAATATTTGTAAAGCACTTAGCACATAGTAGGTACTTCATAAACACCTGTTCTCTTCCCCCATCCTTCAGTCCCATAGGGCCTGGATGGGGAGACCATGTATTGTTTCTCTTTATTCCCTCTGATTTGGGGGAAAACCTCAGGAAGCCGTTGCCTCAGGAAGTGGGGCCCATAAACACCTTCTGCACGCAGTCCATTTTTCATCACGCAGAGCTTCTCATGAATGCATTGACTCACTGATTTCTGGTCTCCAAGAGCTGCCTAACCAGTTCTGGGAATTCTGCCTCCTCTCCAAAGCCCCTTTCCCTTGGGTTTGCTATGACTGTGAACCAGGATGGTCACTGAGCTTGTTCTTGAGGGTGGGGGGCTGGAGGCAACATATGGAGAATTCAAAGAAACACAGAAAGCAGGTAAAGAAACACTGAAAGCAGGTGGGTCGAGGAGACCGCCAAGGGCTCTCCAGGCTCTAAAATTCGGAGTCCACAATCCCAGGGCTCATACAAAGAGATTTGGAATGAAGAACATGAAGTATGATGCTATATTTTAAAACAAACAAACAATAGTATAAGTATTATATAACAGTATAAGCACACAGAAAATAGGGCAGATGGGAGGGCAGAGTGACTTTTTTGTGTTTTTCTTTTGTCAAAATTTAAGTAATGTGGAGTTTACAACTTTATTTGGGATTTTATTCCTCATCCATTTATTTCATAGTATTTGATGGAATTGTTATTCTTACAAAGAATTATTTTAAGCAGATGGAAGGAGAAAGAGGGCTTAGGAAAAAAAAAAAGAGTTAAACCCCCCCCCCCCCCCCCCCGCTCAAAATGCAAAGCCAGGAGCTGTTGTAGTAAGTAGGAGCCTGGGAGCTGTTTACACAAGACTCCTTCCTCTGCCTGTCTGTTCCTTGGCCCCAGCTGGTTTCTGCTGCCCTCTGGTAGAGTCCAGCAGGGGCCAGCCCAGCAGCTTAAGATACTGACATCCTATCACCCTGTTCAGCTAGGTACAATAGGAAAAGGACTTCCAGAATCCATGGAACATGCCCTGCCCGAACCAGGAGTGTGAGCTGTTCCTTGGGTGCAGAATGACTGCAGTTCGGTTCTACACCTTTCCTCCTCCAATTCCCTCCTGCTCTCTCTCCCCAGGCATTCAAAGATAAAGCTTTGGGGGAGCCAGATCTCTCTGCTGCTTGGATTTGGGTTTGCAAGGAGATAGTTCTACCCCTTGGGAGATCCAACAGTAATTATATTTAACGTCAGGCCATTTTGAACTTGTTATCTCCTTCCCCAATAATTATTTTTTTAAACTCTGGTTGATTTGGGAAACCGGACTGCCGAAAGATAGTAAATTGACTTTTCCCTGAGCCTTCTGTGGATTTGATCCCTGCGTCTGGGGGAGGCAGGGTGTTTGGGGGGGAGGGGAGGGTAGGAGGTGGTGGAACAGGAAATTGGAGACTTAACACCCACCCCTTCCCCACTTATTCCCACCTCCCTCCCCCAAGCCTAGGTAGGTTCTGCCTGGCATAATGTAAAAAAAAAAAATGCCACCTCAAAGGGGACATGCTGAGCATTTGACACGTAGAACAGCTGACACCAGGGCTTAGTCCTCTGACCCTCTGCATGGGAGACCCATATGTTAATGAGGCTGAAACGTGACCCAGAGAACGTGTTACTGGGGAAAGGGGTAGGAAGCAGGGGGCCTGGGGCTGGGCTTCGGATTTGGCATGGTTGCATCAAGAAGGGAAATCCAACCACATTGCTGCTGAGCTAAGCATTTTTTGGCCAGCTTGGGGCTACTTGTCTGGGGGAGGGACTGCACTTACATCCTCCTTCGGACCCAGGCTGGCAGGGGGAGGAGGAGGAGTTTGGAACAGCCTTGAGGCTTTTAGTACTTCTGCAAAGAGGAGGCCATTGTACTAACTTGGAGTTTTTCTTGGGATGGGGGTGGGGCGGGATGGACAGTTGGGAAGGTTCCCAGAGAGGGGACTGTGACTCACTGACCCAAGTCTGACCAATCCAAAAGAGTTTGGGGGGAGGGAGGAGGGAAGCCTATTGAACTCCAGTAGCTAGAGCTCCATGGATCTTTAGAGACCATCCAATCCTACCCCTTCATTTTATAGATGGGAAAGCTGGGGCTTAGACAAGTGAGTTAAATTGTCCAAGGTCACACTAGTGCTCAAATCAGCAAACTACCAGGTACAGCATCTCCCAGGTGCTGGGTACAGTGCCTGGCCCCAAGACTGAATGAAAAAGTAGCTTACCTTGGGGCATAAGGGGAGAGACTGGCCTACAATCTTTAACCCAGGGGTTCTTAACCTTCTTTGTGTCATAGACCCGTTTGGCAGGCTAGTGAAGCTGGTGGATCCCTTCTCAGAAACATGTTTTAAAATAAACAAATAGGCAGCTGGCCTCAAAGTAGATAGAGTACAGGAGCTCTATCAGTCAGGAAGATGAGTTCAAATCCAATCTCAGACCCTTACTAGCTGTGTGACCCTGAGCATGTCACTTAACCTCTGTTTGCCTCAATTTCTTCATCTGTAAAATGGGGATATAACCCAGTCCCAAATCCCAATGGTATGGGACTTTTTTCCCTCATTTGTAGAGATGAAGGCCCTGCCCTAAATGAGAGGTGAGACAGAGTTGGTAAGAGCTCCAAGGAGGGTAGCAGCCACCTCCCAGGATTGTTGTAAGGATCTGGTGAGATATTTGCAAAGCTCTTTGCAAACCTTAAAGCACTATGTAAATACTAGTTACTATTATTGAAGGAAATGCTACATTTTAGTTAGAGGTTGAAAAATAAATATGAATTTTTTTCTAAATTTCTCTAAATTCATGAACCCACTGATATCTATCCCCATATTCCTTAGAGGGAAGAGAGTGTCAATAGACTCCAGGTTAAGAACCCTTGCTTTAAACAGATAAATAAATAATACTATTCATTATATTACAATAAAATATAAATAAAATATTAAACAGATAAATAAATTAGAATTACAAAGAGAGTAAGGGTAGTAATAACTTTGGGGCTTGCAGGGGCTGCTATTAGCAGAGCCGGGAATCCCTAGGCCGCAAATTTGAGATCCCAAGGTTCTTTTTTTCCTATACTACTTGCTTCCTTTCTGATCCTCTCTGATCTCCCCTTCCCTTTCCACCCCTCATGGCAGCTGGTAATAGTGGTGAAGATAAAGCTGGGCCAGAGAGAACAGCTTCTTGTGTGAGGTTTGTAACCAAGACAGTCAAGCCTCACTCTTTCCAGGAAGTTTGGAAAGGGCTTAAAGGAGCATCTTCCAAGTCAACCTCCTAAGAGTTTAAAAAAAAAAAAAGAGGAGTAAAATGAAAATCCTTTAAACCCACCTGGCACAAAGGATTATTCACCTAGGGCAAAGAGTGGGAGGATGGCTATTTCTGAGTCTGACCTACATACCTATATGCCTCTTTATACTTTTATGATCACACATGATTATTATGTAGCATTCCTTCATGCTCCAAGCTCTCCTTGCTCTAGGATTGCTGGGTAGAAGCATCTTGCTTCCCAAGGGTCCAGGTTTCATTCTCTCTGGGAATTTTAATACCCCTAACCAAATTTTTCCCAAGCTGAACATCTTAACCAAGATGCATCTCAGTATCCAACAGACCTTGAAGGCCAAAGGTTAGCAGCTTTGGGGAAGGGAGGGATGGTGGAGGGATGTAATAGGCATTGGCAACTATAATTATGCTTGGTTTTCTCATTTAAAATATGCTTTGTGGGTCTTCTTGTTTTTTTTTTAGCACAGTTATTTCTGGATATTACCCCCACCTAATCCATTGTTCACTTCCTTTCTGCACTCAGAAATGAGCTGTATCTTGTGACCAAGAAAAATAATTAAGCAAAACCAATGGGAACAATGACCTTGTATGGCAGGGTATGCAACATTTTGTACCTGTAGTCTCCCACTTCTCTAGGAAGGCTGTATATCTTCATTATCTGTTCTCTGTGGAGTATGTTCTCTTGGAGCTTTTAAACGTTCAACTATCTTTTAGTGTTCTTTTAATTTACACCATTAGAATTCTCATGTAAGTTGGTCTCCAGGCTCTGTTTACTTCATTCAGCATCACTTAATAAAAGTCTTTTGATGTTTCTCTGGATTCTTAGGATCTGAGATTTGGATCTGGCCAGGACCTTAGAGGCAACCCAGACCAACCCTGACACTGAGGCTTGAAGAGATTAAGGGACTGGTCCAAGGACACACACACATATACACACAGGCACAATTTGAACCCAGGCCCTCTCAATCCAAATCCAGTTTTCTCTCTTCATATTCATTATTTCTCATGGCACAGTAATGCTCCATTATGATCACATACCACAATCGTGGCTTGGTTTTCACTGAGGCAAGCCTAATGGCTAGGTTGGGCCTAGCTGTTTGCCTGGGCTATCTTTATTCTTTGGCTAATTTCAGAGTTTTTCCCTCTTGGCAGATGTTCAGGCTATTGAGACCATGCAGAGCAAGTCTTGGAATGTACAACTCTCCAGCTCCTGGTCACTATGATTCTTAGGCTGGGAGGGTCATTGCTTCCGGGATCCAAATGGAGTTGGTGTCTAGTACTTTCAAAAATTAGGGAATGAGAAGATACTGGGAGATGGGGCAGGGCTGGCATTTCCAGTGTCTTGTCCCCTTCTTTGGCCATGCCATTTTAAAATGACTTCTACTGACTGCTTCCCCTTCTAAATTCTCCCCTGCCCTCAAGGCCCTGCTCTAGACAAACATATTCTGTGAAGTCCTTTTCTAACCAGCCTCAGCCTACAGGGAGGTGAAGTCATCATTCCTCCTAAGAATTACTAGGACACCCAGATAGGGGTTTTTTGGTTACTCTCTTTTGGTTAGTATCAGTCCCGGAATGTTAGAGCTGGAAAGAAACCTGGTTCTTAACTAACATGACTCTTTATTTTACTGGTGAGGAAACTGAGGCCCAGAGAAAAATCACAGGTTTTTTTTTTTTTCAGGATTAGAAGGGACCTTAGGTTGACTTGTGGGCCCCCTCGCTCATTCTCCTTATGTCCTGAGAGAGGTAAAGAGACTTCTCTAAAGTTACAGATCTGTTAGCCCCAGGTCTCAACTCCCAGGGCATGGCTCTTTCCTCCACTCCATCCCACAACGTTTGGCTCTCCTATCTAGCACACGCCATTGTATCACTGGTTATCTTTTGAGCAGTCTTATCTTCTCACCTAAAAGGAGCCCCTTAGGGACAAAGATAGTGTCTTATACTTTCTATCCTCCACTGAGCAGAGCTATTTTCACTAAGGCCAGGTAGCTGGGGGCTCTTTTAAAGCTTCCCTCAGGTGTGGGGAATGTGGGAATGTTTCCTCCCTGAATCAGCCCTCTAGGTCAATGCCCTTTCTCCTGTGCCTCCCTCCATTTCCCCCTACCTTGTGGCTATGGCCCCCTTCTCCAGAGTCTGCCCCCAGTCCCTTCCCTCCACCCCTTCCTAGGGTTGAGAAGACAGGTACTTTGGGCTGTGTCCAGTCATGTGTGTGGCAGGCTGCCCTGTCTCCAGCACAATTCAGCTGAATCCTAGGTCAGTCCTCTGCTTTTCCCCACCCAGCCCTCTTCCCTATCTCAACTAAACTTGCCCTGGATGCAAGAATTTCTGGTTAGATCTCTGCCTACAGAACCCTGTGCATAGTAGGGCTCAATAAATATATGCTGCATATGCATGATCTCCTGCAGGAGCCTGGCCGTGTTCCATTAGGCTTCAAGGCGTTTGGAAAGCCAGATGCTGGGTCTTATGTGTCTGGGAAAGCCAGCATCCCAGGGGAGTTCCCAGAGAGGCTCTATCATGCAGGGAGCTCTGGGCACTGAGCCCCCAGATGCAGAGCCCAGTAACTAGCTTTGTGAGTGGGTGGGGGAAGATGCTTGTTGTGCTGGACTGTGGCAAACTGGGGCTGGGTGACCTTTAGGACCCCACAGATTCCTTGGCAGCTTTCCCCAACTTGGGGTTGGGCCTGACTCTTGGTACAGACCGTTCTGAGGCTGGGCTGGGACACAAACAAACAGGCCGCCAGGCTGGGGAATGAGGTTTGCAGCTCAGCCTGCCTCCCACCCAGCCGCCAGTGGCACAAACATCCTCCCAGGCTGATGTGGTTGGCTGGCCTTCCCTTCCCTGGTTGGCCCAGGCCACTGGGCCAGGCCAGCTGCTTAGCCCTGCCCCAGTCCTGGGCTGGGAGTGTTAGGCATTAGCTCTTCTGTTCCTGGGAGCAACCCTGAGGAAACACCCAGTTCTTTGGCTATCTCGGCAGTACCCCAAGGCTTGGGAAGCTAGAACAATACAGGAACCTTTGGAGACAGAGTGATCCAGGGAGAGCACAGAGGATAATATCGGATGAGAGGAGGATTTTCTTGGCTTAGAAATGATAACATAAAGGCAGCAAAAGGTCATGGGTGAAGTGCTGTTCTGAGATTTCTAAGAAAGGGCCTTGCTGTCTTGTAAACCCCTCTTCTGGAGCCCCCTTTGGTTGTAGGGAGTGGGGATGGCAGGACAGCCTCTGTGGCTCAGCTAGGGGTGAAAACCCATGAAAGCAGCTATCAGCCCTTTCCCAGAAGGAGTTTCACTCAGCACAATCTATTTCAAGTGACTCTGATTTGAATACACAGT
Organism: Petaurus breviceps papuanus; assembly: GCF_028583685.1. Lineage (NCBI taxonomy): Eukaryota > Metazoa > Chordata > Mammalia > Diprotodontia > Petauridae > Petaurus > Petaurus breviceps. Next base: position 795,093 of record NW_027187353.1, read on the forward strand.
CTCCAACTTTGCAAACACCTACCTGGTAACCCAGATGTCTTTGAATGAGGAGTCACAGAATAGGGTGTTAGCTCAGGAGAACTGTAGGGTTTAATTTATATTAGAGCAGGAAGAGAGAGACCTTAGAGGTGCCCTTATCTGGCTGAGCCTCCAGGTCAGAAAACTGAGTCTCAGAGTGGGGGAGTGACTTACCCAAGGCAGGAACTATAAAGATTAAATATCTCTATGTGTCTGGGAAAGCCCAGGGGTACTTAGTTTGACTGTCTTTTGAAACCTATGGACCCCTTCTCAGAATCATGTCATTAAATGCATAAAATAAAATTAAGAAGACTTAAAAGAAAACCGATTATGTCGAAATACAATGATCAAAATATTAAAAAACCAAGTTTACATATCCCAGGTCTAAAACCTTCATTTTACTGATGGGGAAATTGAGGCACTAGCACCCTTTTTTTTAACCTTATCATAAAAACAATATTATAGATGATTGTCAGGGTCCGTAGACCACTCATAACAAGAAAGGCAGTGTGGTATGGTAGAAAGCAAGCTGCCTTCAATGAAAGAAGTGATCTGGGTTTGAACCATCCGTATCTTCCCTCTGTTAATTATCTCTCATTTATCTGTACAGAGCTGTTTTCATGTTGTCTCCCTCATTAGACTCTGAGCTCTTTGAGAAACAGGGACTGGCTTTTTCATTTCTTTATATGTCCAGGAGTTTGCACAATGCCTGGCCCATGGCAGGAACTTAATAGCAGCTTAAGGACTAATTACCACAGTACCTGACTTGAAGGGCCATGGAATGGTTCAAATGAGATAACATGTGATGCACTACATTGGCTTTAGCCCCAGCTAGTACTAAAAGCCTATTTTGCCTATGATATTAAAATATAATATAGTATAACATACTATAGTATAATGTAGTAAGTATAGTATAATGGGTTTGATTAGCAATATATTGTGGGGAGAACAAATCTGTAATTTCACTACAATAAGGAAATTTCCTCTATCAATATAGTTTGTCTTGTTACCCTCTTTGCAATCTATGGCCTCAGAGTTGCCTGGGGGCATTGAGAGTTTAAGTGACTTGCCCAGGGTCATATCATATCAGCCAGTATGTGTGTCAGGCAGGATTTGAACACAGGACTTCCTGACCATTAAGTCCAGCCCTTTATCTCCTATACTTCACAACCTCAGAAAGGGTATACAGTCAGTAGAGGCCTTTGATCTTTGCTCTCAGAGATATCATTGGAGTAATGAGTGAAGGGCCCTGCTTATGAGTTCTACTAATTTTTTTTTTTGAGTCAATCAGGGTTAAGTGATTTGCCTAGAGTCATACAGTTAGTAAATATCTAAGGTTGGATTTGAATTCAGGCCCTCTGCACCACCTAGCTGCCCCTGTTCCAATGTTAAGTGTCTTAAGTGACTAACTTCATACCCTGCTGTTGTACAATTTAAAACTCATCATCTCTTTTAAGTTTCACAAGAATCCTCAGTTATCTCTGTGTGTGAGTATACACTATATATATGTGTCTACATAGTAGTATATATAATGTAAGTATATATGTATGTGTGTGTATATATATTTTATATGTGCATATATACTTATATACACATAGTAGACATACTACATATATATAGTGCGTGTATATACATATATACTCTATTATATATAATATAGCATGTCATATGTATGGTACATATGCTGTATGATATATACTGTAAGTATATATACACATGTGCACACAGAGTGTCTTCCCAGAAACCCATAATCCCCTTAAGGGCAGGAATAGTTATCTTTTCCTCATCTTATCTTCAGCACTTAGCACAAAGCCTTGCACATAGTAGGCATTTAATAAATGTTAGCTGAATGGAAATGGACTCAATTAAAGCACTGCATGTCTCTGTTCACAATATCTGAACTTCAGCTGTTTTAGGGCAAATGATACAAAGGCTGAGCTATTAGGCAAGGGGGCTCATTTCTGCAGGTATAACTTACCAAAGGGTCATTTCTGCCCTCTGGCAGAGGGAACCTGTTTATTAGCAGAAAAGGCTTCCAGGAAATCTCTGTCTCTAGGAGGTTTAAGCAGAGTAAGTAGGAAGCTGAAGGGGGTAGGAGGGAGAGCAGGAAGAGGCTAGTCCTGGGACTGGCCCATGCTCAGGAGACCTGAGGGGACTCAGGGGGTCTCAGACGCTGGGGGACTCAGGACCCTGTACTCTGACTCCCCAACCATTTTAGGCCAGAAGTCTGTCACAACTTTGATGTGGAGAAACAGGCTCCATGATACCTGGGCTTTCACCCCAATCACTAGCCCTGTGACTGGATTAAGTCACTTATCTGAGGCTGTCATCTCTAAAAATGGAGATAATAATATCTACCCTGCCTGCCTCACAGGGTTTCCGTAAGGATTAAAAGAGGTAAGGTATGTAAAATAGTTTGAAGACTCTGAACGAGTGTACAGGAAAGGCATTATTATTCCAAGGTCTTGGGTTCTTACCTAATCACTCCCTCCCTGAAGTTCCATCGGCCACCATTGCTGAGGTTTCCACTTTTTGCTTCTAGTTCTTGAACCTTAATCAGATCAACTGTGTCCTTGTTTTTGGTAAAGATGTGGTGTTGACCCATTCTCCTCTGCCTCCGTTCACTATCCTTGGAACTTTCCAACCAAAACAGTCCTCTCGGCCCCTACTTCCCAATACACGTTGTCTCTCCCTTGAAGGCAGGTCTTTGTTTTTGTATCTGAATCTCCAGCATTTGGCACAGTCCTTGGCACAAGTCAGCATTTGCCTATTGTTTTTTTTTTCGGCCTTTCTCTTCCATCCTCATAGACTTGAGCTAGAAGAGATTTCAGGGCCAACCTTGGCCAACCCCTTCATCTTGCCTAGTGAAGTTGGTCATTTAATGGTAGCTCACATTTATAGAAGACTCTTGACATCTTTCCCTCTCTTGATCTCCACAACAACCTTGTGAGGTTGGTGCTATTATTGTACCCATTTCAAAGATGAAGCAATTGAATTTCGAGATGTTAAGTGACTTGCTTAGAACCACACACCTAATGAGTGTTTGAGGCAAGGGCTGACCTCATGTTTCCCTGACTCCAAGTCCGAAGCTTTGTGCATTATAACATGCCCTCTTGTGAGGCTCACACACCTCTGGTCCTAGTAGATGGTCCTGAAGAGTGGCTGTAGATGGAAACAGTCAGCCAAGGCACAGGCCTTTCTGCACTTAACCAGGATGGTCCAAGACAAGAGGCAGAGAGAGTCCATTAACTGGCCTTTCTGGTTTGGGAGGTGCTGCCAGAAATTATACCCTGCTTGCATAGTCCTAGAGCATTCACAGCTGCCTCTATTACGTGAAGAAGCATTGAAACAGGACTTGTTTATGATGGCATTTCATGGCACTGATATAGGTACCTATCATTTATAACATTGTTTCTGTGGAAAAAATGATCCTGCAGTAGTCTGCCTGCCAACCAGTGAATACTGATGGAGCCCAGGGAAGGTGTCCCAAACTGGCCATGCCCATGCCGTTGCTGCTTTGGCAGTCAGAAATCCCCTGCATGAATATCCTCATTGGAAGGGAGGTCATGAAGCTTCCCCCAACTGGGAGATGCCAAGGTGCTGGGCAGAGGACCAGGCTTGCTTGGGCTCACCTAACCACGAATGGGTGATTCAGACCATACACATTAATCAGTCAGAACATGGCTCCATAGGAATGGGGTATTACAACATAGGTCAATGGCAAGGCTTGATCAAGCACAACAAGGGACTCCAGTTACACCTGTGCCCTGCCGTGCTAGCCATCCCAGGATACAAAGAAGGGCTGGGAACACAGTGATGCAGAGCTTTGAGAGGTGGAATCTCACTCTTTACTTAGGAGGACTCCTGGATGGGGCACATATAGTGTACCCAGTTAGGATGACATGAGCATGATGGCCACCTCCCCCAAACTTGTACAATCTGCTCAGAAAATCAGGATGTTGGCCCATGGCAAGAAGTCGTGCTGGGACCGCCAGAGGATCCTATCTCCTATTACCCATAAAGTGCAGGTCAGCTATATGAATTTCTAATCTGTGTGATCATAAATCTGAAAATACCAGTGGGAGAGTGTGCCTGCTCACCATCATGATTTTCTTCTCCTGAAAAAATTTTTCTTTCTCTTTCTCAATTCAAGAGTTCTACAAACATTGATTAAAATCTACCCCATGTGTGGCGGCTAGGTGGCGCAGTGAGTAGAGTACCGGCCCTGAAGTTAGGAGGACCTGAGTTCAAATTTGGCCTCAGACACTTAACACCTTACTAGCCGTGTGACCTTGGGCAAGTCACTTAACCCTAATTGCCCTCCAAAAAGCAAAAAAACAACAACCCAAAACAAAAACCCTACCATGTGCAAGACACTTGTGTGAGGCATTAGGGATAGGAAGACAAATTTCTACTTGGGTCTACAAGCTCTACACCTAAAGGTAAATGCAGATGATACCCCAAAGAATTTCAAGAGGAGAGAGTGTAAGCAAGTTAATCAGGGAATCCAAAAGGGTCCCACCCTGGAGGGGGAGCCTGAACTGGGCCTAGAAAGAAGCTGAGGATTTGATGAGGTTATGAGGAGCCCTTGAGAGGAGATGGAATAGAGAAAATGGGGACTAGTTAGGAGACCAGTTTGACTGGAACCGAGTGTGTGGAGGGAAGTTTCAAGATAAGGCTGCCAAGGTGGTGGGAGCCTCCCTCCCTCTCTCAGCATATCTAGTTGCTGGCCTGAATCAGGTTACATCAGAACAGAAGACCAGACCTTTTGGGACTAGTTTGGTAATCCATGCTATGAAGGATAATAATGGTTGACATTTATATGGAGTTTTAAAATCACCAATGGGCTTTATGTACATTATTTCATTTGAACTTGACTATGAGCTGGGAACTATAAGTATTATTGTCCCCATTTTACAAATGATGAGACTGAGCTCAGCAAGTTTGCATGACTTGACCCATGGTCTCACAGGTAGTAAATGTAGTGTGTAAGGATTTGAACACAGGGCTTCCTGACCACAGCTTCAATGTTCTTTCCGCTACACAGATAGTGTGTTACCAGGGTAAATTTGTACCAATACATCTTCAATCTCTAGGTAAGCTCCACGAGGGCAGGGGTTGTAGATAGTCTCAATTTTGTATCTCCCTCCCTGTCTAACTGTAAGTGCTTATCAATAAATGATGAATGAGGAAGGAAAGAAGAAAGGAGTAGACTGCTCCTGGGGTTGAATGAAAGAAGGAAGGAATAGAGTGTTCCTGGAGTCTTGAAGGACTGCTATTAAAATGCTGGGTGTGGGTGCATGTTCTAAGCACTCTTTCCCACAAGGAATAAATAGAAGTCCCCGCTTCCCCTTCTTGTTTCTTCTATGGAAGGAGAGGGGCTGGTCAGTTCCATTGGGGGAAGCAGCAGGTCTCAGAAGACCAAGGCCTGTGCTCTAATTCAGAAGCCCCAGGCTCAAGGCCAGCTTTCTTACCAGATGGCTTTGAACTTAGAGACTACCTTGAAAACCAGAGAGTCCAGAGCGGAGGTGGTGTGCTGTGGGTTCCCATCTACTGGCTGCTGAGTTCCCCCAAACAGCTCACCAGCCCCATCCTTTTATTTCTTTCTGTTCTGGAGCCTGTGCTCTGAAGCTGCTTTTCCCCCCTGGGGTCCTTGCTGTGCTTGTGCATAGGGATCAAAGGCCTCACTGTCTTCTTAAAGACCATCAAACCCTTCTGTTTGGGGGTCAGCTAGCAAAACTGGCAAAGCAGTCGGTCCAGAAGATCCAGGGGAGCGAGGTAGCGAGGTCCCCACAATTCAGCTGGCATGAGAGCAGCTGGTAAGTGGAGGGGGAGCTTGAAGAAGAACATTGTGTCTGATGCTGGTCATTTGGCCATGGGCAGTGATCAAAGCCTTAGGTTCCTGGTAGAAAATTTCCTTTGAGGAAGCCACCTCCTGTACCATGCCCTTCTGAGCCCCACAGTTATTAGTGTTCCACCTCTTTACCTTGGGAAAATGACTTGGTATGATTCTTATAGAAGCAACATGGTATAGAGGGATAGCATGCTAGCTTCACAGGAAGATCTGGGTTCAAGACCCAAACTGTGATCTGACTGTGTGACCTTGCCCAAGTCCCTTACCCCCTCAGTGCCTATGTTAAAAGACATAAAAGAAACTGGCAGAGTTTGCCCCATTTCCTTGGTAGGGGGAATTTTTCCTTTTTGGGAGTGTTCTGATCCCTTAGCACCTAACACATAGTAGGTGCTTGATAAATGTTATGAATGAATGTATCTGAAAGCGGACATTTGTGGGCACTCCCTGCCAGGCCTGTGGTAAAGAAACCTTCAGAGGTTTCCCACCTCGTAGTGGGAGTTATTTATTTGGATGGCCTGGGTTCACTTTTCCTATTTAGGGGCTTGACTCTCTGCCCAAAGCTGAGCCAGCAAATGTGGGCCCTTTGGTGAATGTCCCGTGGATGTGACCGCCAGTGCCTGCAGAGAGTTCCCCATTGTTCTTCTCTGCTAGGCTTCAGGCAGCGCTAGGACCCAGGGGCTAAGCGAACTCCAGGCTCCCCGTACACTGTGTTCCCTCCCAAGCCACAGGAAACCCTAACGAGAACTGAACATGGGCCTTGGCTGGGCGTGTTCTCATCTCAGGCTTTTCATTCTCCTTCCTCACCTCAGCCCCCACTTGTCGCTGGCATCCTGTGTAACCCAGCCTGCCCCAGAACCTGGGGAAACCATCAGCTGAGGAACAGATGGCTTGCTGGCTTTCTGAATAAGACTCATTTTTTGGTAACCTCAGTTTCCTGATTCAGCCTCTTGTGATGGAAACTTTTTTTTAAACGGTACTGAAGACTGGGGAGCAAAGGTAAATTTCAGTCTGGCCCAAGAGACAGGGGAAACAGCTGATGGCCCTGCCCTTCCTCCTCCTCTTTTTCCTCCTTTCCTCTCTGATGTCTCATCCCCATCTGGGATGTCACAGGCCTCCTCTGCCTGCTGTTGGGGACATCAGGAGAGGCTGGAATCTCCTGCCAAACATGAAGCAGAACATCATAGGGGCTGGTTCAGTTTTTGTTTCCAGGAATGCTGGAATATGCTGTCCCACCAAGCTATTTTTACAGTATGAAAAAACCCCCAAGCACCCCAGCACAAAAACAAAACAGGAGACCACACTGTCTATGTGCAGTCACAACACAAACTTTTCACATCTCCTCCCCATCCAAACCAGCTCACGTGTGGTTTGGTGCCCCAGCACCCCCCTGCCCAGGCCTGCCCAGGCCTGGATAATCTGTGTTCTTGTTTTGCTGGATGCAAGAACCAAGGCCTCAACCTGTGCTCTGATGCCACTCAGAGGGGCTGTACCTAAAGGGATAGCTCCTTTCTGTGTGGCTTGTCCCTCCTTCCTCACAACAGATTGCAGCCTGAACACACCCAGGAAATCTGGCCCCTGCAATAAGCAGGCCAGGTACCTGGCTGTAGGCAGAGGCAGTGAACCAATGGGGGAAAGTGAAACTGGTGAAAGTAAATGTGGGAAACCAAATCAATTCAGAATCAAAAACATTCTAATCGCAATCCTGCAAGCTCAAGGGAGATTTCTGAGGAACCATCTATCCCCCTCTTCAACTTGAGGAACTCATTTAACTTTATTCTTTAAAAATGCATTTACAAAGGTAGTTTTGGGGAGATATTTATTGGGAAGATACAGTAAAGCTAATACAGGAACTTCGCCCCCTCACCTGTGGCCACTCTCCCTTCTACCTGCCTTAGTTCCTGGGACAGTGGTCTCAGACTTAACCCAGTTTCTACCTAATACTCCACCAGGTTTACTTCCAATTTTGGTATAGCTGATGGATGGATAAGTCCACGTCTCTGCTACTTCTGGGCTTGGGTTAGCAGAACCTTGCATTTTAAAATAAAACTAGGTACATATACATTTGTCTTCTTTATAGGGATCCTTTCACTTGGGGATTTCATAGTCTTTCCTACATATTCTTAAAGGGCTGTTCTGTGCATTAACTCTGCCTCTATGGAAGAAAAGGGTTGCTTGTTGACTCCTTCCTAAACTCAGGGGTTTCCCTGGGAAGGGGTTACTAAAATAACTACCTCCACTCTCTGGTCCCTGTGCTGGGTGTTGGCATCTGTAGTGACACCAGAGTGTGATGGGAAGATCACTGGACTTGGAAGTGAAGGGGTCTGGGATTAACTCCCAGCTCTGCCATGAAGGCTTGTGTGACCTTGGAGAAGTCACTGACCCTCTCTGACCTTTGGCTTCATTGGGTGATCTTTCAGGTCCCTTCTAGTATCGATGCTTCATGGTCCTTCCTTGCTATCCCTTCCCATACTACTCCTATCTCTAGGACACTCTTTCCTCAACCCATTTGCTGCTACACTCTGGAGGCTTCTCCACTAATAATCAGTAAGGGCAGCCAATGCTGCAGGACCAGATTAACATTCATTCATGCATTTATTAAGTATCTACTGTGTGCCAGGCACACAGGTGCTGGGGCTACAGAGACAAAATCAAAACAATCCTTGCTTTCAAGGAATTTCCATTCCATTGGCAGAGGGAACAACAGATTCATTGTTTCAGTCATGTCTGACTCTCTGTGACTCCATTTGGGGTTTTCTTGGCAGAGATACTGGAAAGGTTTGCCATTTCTTTTTCCAGCTCATTTTACAGATGAGGAAACTGAGGCAAACAGGGTGAAGTGACTTGCCCAGGGTCACCCAGCTAGTAAATGTCTGAGGCCAGATTTGAACTTGGGAAGATGAGTCTTTCTGACTCCAGTCCTGGTACTCTGTGCCCTATGGTGCCCCCTAGCTGCCCAACACACATACACATAGAGGCATGTATATGTGTATGTGTATATATGTTTAAAATGTATATATGTAGTATATATTAAATGTGATGCAAAACATCTATCCATTTTTCCATCTATCTATTTAAAATAACATAGGGAGGGAGAGGGCACTAGCCACTTGGAGAATAATAATAATTTAAATAATAGTTATTATTTATATAGTGCTCATCATGTATAGGCTCTATGCTAAGCACTTCACAAATACTATTATATTTAATCTTTGCAATAATTCAAGGAGCTAGGTGCTATTATTACCCCCATTTTGCAGATGAGGTAACTGAGGCAAACAGAAGTTATGTGAATTGTCCAGGGTCACACAGCTAGTAACTCAAGTCTTTTTGACCTCAGGCTCTGTCCCACCTATCAGGATAGGCTTCCTGTAGGAGGTGGGACTTAAGCTGAGTTTTTGAGGAAGCTAGGAATTCTAGGAGGTAGAAGTAAGTGCGTATATTTCAGACATGCAGGACGGTCTATGCAATGGCATGGAGGTGGGAGATGAGCAAGTCAGACAGTTTGGAAGGGACATAATAAGTAAGAAACTAATGAATGATGGGCCTGGTATGATAGGCTGGGGTGAGAGTTTGTATTTTATCCTCAGTCGGGAGAGGGAGCTTTTTGATCGATCTGCCTACCTCGGGATTCTGGATTTCTAGCTGGAATAGACCCTAGAAACCCCCTAGCTCAACCCCATCATTTTTTATCTGAAACCTAGAGCTGTTAAGGGATTAGCAGAAAGTCACCTAGGTAGTAAGTGGCAGATGTGGGATTTGCACCCAGGGCTCAGGGGCTAAATCCAATGTTCATTTCATGACACCAATGGGGAATTTTGCTAAGAGGGGATCCCAGTTGTATGGCTATCATTCTGGTCTAAAAGTGGAATTCCCATCAGCTTTACAAAGGAAAACTGACAGCTTGATCTTAGAAGATGAAATGATACAAGATAACCGCATTTCTGATTATTAATATCAGGTGACACATAAAACATGAAGACTCTGCTTGCCCTAGCTGTTAGGTGGTGTCATGGGCCTGGGATCATGGAGTCAGGAAGATCTGCATTCAAATCCAGCTTCAGATGCTTACTGACTTTATGGTGCTGGGCAAGTCACTTAACCATTACCTATAAAACAGGGATAATCAGAACACCTGGCTCCCAGGGGTTTTATGAAGATAAAAAGAGACATTTGTAAACATCAAAGCTCCATATAAATGCTGTTCTCATGCTGAGTGTGCCAGGGTCTGGAGCTTCCTAAATGAGATCTGCACTATTTCTGAAGAGTTGTCCCTAACCTTCCACACAGAAGTAAGGTGATCGCAGCATGCCCATTTTCCAGATGATGACGTGCAGTTAAATGGACAAACCGTCAGGACTTAGAGCTTGGCCAGACAGTGCCAAGCAGTGCTCATTCATTCACTTGCTTGTTTGTGATTTGGATTTAGGATTTCAGTGGCATAAAAGACCACCAGGGAGGAGAGCCGGGTGCAAATCTCCATTGTCAGCTTAAGGTGTTAAAGTTGTCTGGGGACACTGAGGGGGTAAGTGATTTGCTTAACTAAGGTCACTCTGCCAGTATTTGTAACAAAGGGGCCTTGAGCTCAAGTCTTCCCATAGATAAATAAAAACTTCTCAAGGTCAGGCATGGTTTCACTCTTGTATGTGTATCTCTAGTACCTGGTACTGTGCCTGGCTGATAGATGCTTGACTGACAGATTGACTTCTGATTCTAATGTTTCCTCTTTTAATAATGATGATGATAATTAATAATAATAATAGCACTGGACTTGGACTCAGGAAGGCCCATCTTCCTGAGTTCAAATCCAGCCTCAGAGGGTTACTAGCTGTGTAACCTTGGGCAAGTCACATAACTTGTTTGCCTCAGTTTCCTCATCTTTAAAATGAGCTGGAGAAGGAAATGGCAAATCACTTTAGTATCTTTGCCAAGAAGATCCCAAATGGAGTCATGAAGACTCAGATGTGGCTGGAAATGACTGAACAACAAAAGCATTTATATAGCCCTACTATGTGCTGGGTAGTGTAGTAAGCACTTTATAATTATTATCTAATATAAAATAATAGTTCATAGTCATACAGTGCTTTACAACCCACCAGATATTTTGAGGTAGGTAATACCAATATTATTGTTTCTATTTCCTAGAAAAGAAACCGAGCAAATGTGAGAGGAGAGAATTGGCTTGGTTGCTCTGGTTCTCAGGACTGTGACGCAGTCTCCATGTCTCTCCAAGTGGATTAGCCTGCACATTATCATTTAAAATATTGTATTATGTTATGGAAATATTTTATTCCAAAGATTTTAGATAAAATTAAAAGAAATGGTTAGTCCTACAGTGATGACCTTGGTGACTTTTCTCCCCCATCATTTTCTGCTGTGGAGGAGACAGGGTCAACTCCAAAAGCTCAGGAGAAAGATAAAGGTCTAGCAGAGACCCAGTTTCTCAAGTCTTTTACAGGATGGATTTGTTTCCCATTTCCCTACTTGTCCAAGGGGGATCTGACTTTACTGAGGATGTCCTGACCAGAGATTAACCAGAGGGGGTTTTGTGCTTCCTGGAAGAAAAGGACAGTATTCTTCTCACTGCCTTCTCCTCAGCTGGCCTTTCTTAGGGCTCCAGGACTGAATGCTTCCCCTGTGTTTCAAGATGGGATGGGGAAGATAGACCAGCTTCTCTCTGGCTCACCACTCCAGAGGCCATCCAAAGCTCAAGTACCTCCCTCTTTAGCAGTTCCATGTGGTAAGGGTCCTGGTGCCGGTGAGGTTGCTTTCCTTTCCATTAACTGAAGCCAAGTCAGTAGCTAAGGAGGTGAAAGGCTCCCATGTTTTCTTTTAAAGTTTTTGGTTCTATTTGGTAAGAATGAAGAGGCCCATAGCTTCGTCTGCTGAATGTACCCGGTAGCCTCCATCTTGAATTTACCATGCATCATGTAGCAGAAAAAAAATGGACAAGAACACAGACTGAGACTGAAGTCAATAGCCCTCAAATGTTTTTCTAGGCTAATTGGATGACGTTTAAAATGGATTTGCAGTTTTGCTCTCAAAATATATGTTTGGAGATTTCTGAGAATAATGATTTGGGGAAGAGAGTTGGAGGCTACTCCAGGCCTACAGTGACTGTGGAGGGAGGAGAAAGACTTTTTATGGAAGAAAAAAAATTCTCAACATCCACCATCCACTTTAAATTTAATCATTTTAGGCTGTTTCTTTTCCTGCTTTCTTGGAACACAGCCCAGAGAGGGAGGACCCTTTAGCATCCAACTTTTCCCTTAAAAAAAAATCTGTCAGCGTTCATTTTCTCGACAGATTCCAAATATGTTCTCACCACCTAGTGGCCTGCAAAAATCTCATTCAACACACTTTATTAGCCTACATGTACAGTCTAACTATTCCAGGAGGCTGGGAAGGTTTCTGGCTTATTGTTTAACTCAGGTATTCATCTCATTTGTCAAATGTACCTCAGTGCTAAGCAATTTAGGAAAAATGGGGTTCCTGAAGGAACATCCCTCCCCCTTCATTTCTTGGTGCCAGTTGTAATATGTGTGCTTTAAAAGGCTGTCATTCCTTTGAGTGGACTGGGAAAATTAAGGAGATCAAATACCCTGTAGGGGTTTGTTTGTGGAGGCTTGTGGTCCTTAATCCTGACCCCATTCATGGCTAAGCCAAATGAGCCTCTACCATTGAAGATGGTAGAACCTCAAGATAATCCATCAAGCACTGATTAAGTACCTACTATGCCCAGAAAATCATTTATTATCCACTATTTGCCAGGCACTGTGCTAGGCTCTGAGGCTATGGAGACAAAAATGGAAAAAAGAAAAAAGTCCCGCCCTCAAGGAACTGATGTTCAGTTGCAGGGAGACATGTTCATGTATAAATAGGCATGGTTGTTGTTCAGTGTTTTCAGTTGTGTCTGAGTTTTTGTGACTCCATTAGGGTTTTCTTGGCAGAGATACTAGAGGGGTTTGCCATTTCCTTCTCTGGCTCATATTACAGATGAGGAAACTGAAGCTAACAGGGTTAAGTGACCTGCCCAGGATCACACAGCCAATGTCTGGGGCCACATTTGAACTGAGGTCCTCCCGGGACCCCAGGGCCAGTGCTCTATCCACTGTGCCACCCAGCTGCCCCTTTCAGGATATTCTTTTGGCAGATATATGGAGAATGGTTTGGAAAGGGAAACTTGAAGAAGGGAGCCCCTAGGAGCAGTGAGATAGGTAGGAGAGCCAGGAAGACAGAACAGTGTATCTAGGAAAAATTATTGCCTTACTCCTGATATGCAGATTTCAGGTCATATCAAAGCGATCAGAATGGAATTGGGGATGGAGCAGAGGGGATGGGGTGCTGCTTCCTTGCCCTGGAGTTTTGGCTTGTCCCAAAGGTTAGAGGCTTAGGCAGGAAGGTCTCCTCCTCTTTCCTCTCCTTTAATTTCTTCCATTTTTCTACCCTCAAAATCCCTAGAGCCCATTCTCCCTATGGCCTTTTACCTCCCAAGCTCCACCACCAATGAAGGCCTGGGTCTCCTCATTGCCCTACAGAATGGTTATCCTGTTATAACCTGGGCCACGTTCCCTGATTTTTGGTATTCTTGTTGCCTAAAGCTTTCCAAGGATCCAGGTTACTTAGCACCCAGACTGGGAGCTGGAAATATGGGCTCATTAGATGTAGGCAAAAAAGGGGCAAGAAGAACCTTAGCCCCAGGCAATGGGGGGATGCACCATATTTTTCTTTTCTTTGGGGTAAGACTGGGAAGGGATGGGAACTCCACTGGACTGCTAGAAAGATAAGGTTTAAGAACAGGGCTGATCCAGAACACAGGATTCAGAGCTGGAAGGGACCTCAGAGATCGTCTATCAATCAGCAGGACTTTTTGGGCCCCTTGGGCAGTTCGAGAAAGCTTAGGGACCACTTCAGTGAACCACATTTGCTTTCATAATTGGAGGAAACGGTAAATTTCTGTTAGAGGTTACTAAAAATAAAGATGTCATTTCTTTTCCTATCCAAGTTCATGAAGCCCTTGAAATCTATCCACAGGCATCCACAGAATCCAGATTAGAAAATCCTGGTTTTACAAAAGAGGAAACTGAGGCCTGGAGAGACAAAGTGAAAGGGTCCAGGACAGTCAAGTAAGTAAGAAATCACAAAACTGGGATTCAAACCCATGTCCTTTCACTCCAGGGTTGGGGCCTTCTCCACCACGGGCTTGTTAATTCAATGGCACATAGTATCAGGGTAAATTGTTATAAATGAAACTGATTATAATACCCTAGAGAACAAAGTTAGAGGAAAACCAGAGATCTGCTTTGTTTGTCTAATGGTAATGCTAATTAGTCATTTCTTTGAACTATTTACTATTTCCATTTGTGCCTAATTACCATGTAATACAGTAACAATCACACACACATATGTGTGTATATATATATATATGCGTATGTGTGTGTGTGTGTATACATATATATACATAATTGAATGTGTCAGACTTTGTTCTGAGTTTAATGTGGTTATGACAGCCAACTATAAATGTTTAGCTTAGTAGGATCATTAGGATGCTTAGCACAGGACAGCTCAATGCTGGCCATCATCATGCATGGCCTGGCCCCCAAACTCTTCCTCTTCCTCAGGTGTTTCCCAGGTCTCTTCCCAAATTTACTTAACATATTTCTGCAGACTCAAGAAAATGATAATGGAGAATGCATTGAGCTTGTGTTGAGAACTCCACCCTACTTACTAGGATCTCGATGGCAGGCTCCCTCCTTACCATTGCTCAACCCTGACTCTAGAAATCCTCAGCTTCTCTCAAAAGAGAGCACAAGGGCAGCTTCCCACAGAAGCCCTTGAACATAACATCACACCACTCCACCTTTTTACTAAGGCTGTTTGAATATTTTGCATTATTTTGTACATAGGCTGAATTTACTTCTGTGTCTTCCTATCTTCCACCCCTCATTGTAGTTTGAGGGCAAAGATAATTTCATTTTTGTCTTTGGATCTCTATAGTGCTTAGTAAAATCAGCCTAGCATATAGTAGGTGCTTAATAAATGCTTCAAGGCTCAACTCAGTCCCCCTCTCCCCACCCCAGTGATTTCCTTCCTTAAAACTTTAATAGCCTTTGTCTGCTTCTTTTTTTTCTGTATCCTTTTCTTACTGGTAATCTTGGGGCACACACTGTAAACTAGAGTAAACTCCCTAAGGGCAGGTATTACATCATTTTAAACCTCTGTACCTCTAGTACCCAGCACACCACAGGGCCTTCATAAATGAGTTGAAATGCAATTTCTTTACTCCTCTGGGCTTCTTTCCTAGAAAGGGACTGGAGAGAATAGTTGCATATAAGTTTTCAGACATTGTTATTGCTAATCTTAAAAACAAAACAAAACAAAATGATATAAAATTAATTTACATCAAAGGAAGAAGAGGGTGTTCTTTCACAGTGCTGCAGAATGGAAAAAAGCATGACAGAGTTGTCTCCTTTCTTTGAAATTTGCAAGTTTAGTATTTGCAGAAAATACTGATAAGCCAGAAACTAAACCAAACGTGGGGGCAAATCTCCAGGAAAAACTCCCAAATGTAAAGTATTCTGACAAAATAGAAAAAAAAATTGTAACATTTAAGCAAACCAAACCATATCTATGTACTTCTACATAATTGGAGTCAACATATAAGCTACTTATTCCATTGGCTTCTGTTTCTATCACTTCATAGGTCTATTTTCTTTTAAAAAATTTTTAAATTTTTAAAAAAATTTATTTATTTTTAGTTTTAAACATTCATTTCCACAAGATTTTGAATTACAATTTTTTCTCCCTGTCTTTCCCCTACCCCCACCCTAAAATAGCAAGCCTACTGAATGCCCTTCCCCCAATCAATCCTCCCCCATCACCTCCCTAACTTTCTAGTAGGGCAAGATGGATTTCTATACCCCAGTGCCTGTACATCTTATTTCCCAGTTGCATGTAAAAAACAAATTTTTTTTTTAAACATTTGCTTTTAAAACTTTGAGTTCCAGACTTTTTCTCTTCTTCCCTCTTTACTCACCCCCACTGGGAAGATAAACAATTCAATATAGGTTGTACATGTGCAGTTAACCAAATCATTTCCATAGTATATTGTGAAAGACTCACTATATTTCCCTCCATCCTATCCTGCCCCTCACTTATTCTATTTTCTCCTTTGACCATATCCCTTTTCAAAAATGTTTGCTGGACGGCTAGGTGGTGCAGTGAATAGAGCACTGGCCCTGGAATCAGGAGGACCTGGGTTTGGATGTGACCTCAGACACTTAACACAAAAACTAGCAGTGTGACATTGGGCAAATCACTTAACCCCAATTGCTCTCCAAAAAAAAAGTTTGTTTCTAACTACCCTCTCCCCAAATCTGCCCTCCCTTCTATCATCCCCCTTCTTATGTCCTACCCCCCTATTTTCTTTGTAGGGTAAGATACCCAGTTCAATGTGTATGTTATTCCCTCCTTAAGCCAAATTCAATGAGAATAAGGTTGTCCTATTCCCTTTCACCTTCCTGCTCTTCCCCTCCATTGTAAATTTTCTCTTGCCTCTTTTATGAGATAATTTACCCTAATCTATCTCTTCCTTTCTCCTTCTCCCAATTAATTCCTGTCACCTCTTAATTTTATTTTTTAGATATCATCCCTTCATATTCAACTCATCCTGTGCCCTCTATGTATACATGAACATACATATGCCCACACTCACATATATATTTATATACACATACACCCTCCTATACATACATGTACACACACATATACACATATATTCCCTTCAACTATCCTCATACTGAGAAAAGTCTTATGAGTTACAATGATCATTTTTCCATGTAGGAATGTAAATAGTTCGATTTTAATAAGTTCCTTATGATTTCTTGTTCCTGTTTACCTTCTCATGCCTCTCTTGCTTCTTGTACTTGAATGTCAAATTTTCTGTTCAGCTCTGGCTTTTTCATCAAGAATGCTTGAAAATCCTTCTATTTCATTGAGTGACCATATTTTCTCCTGTAGCATTATACTCAGTTTTGCTGGCTAGGCGATTCTTGGTTTTAGTACTAGCTCCTTTGACCTCCGGAATATCATTTTCCAAGCCCTTTGATCCCTTAATGTAGAAGCTGCTAGGTCTTGTGTTATTCTGATTGTTTCCACAATATTCAAATTGTTTCTTCCTGATTATTTGCAGTATTTTCTCCTTGACCTGGGAACTCTGGAATTTGGCTATAATATTCCTAGGAGTTTTCTTTTTGGGATCTTTTTAAAGAGGTAATCAGTGAATTCTTTCAATTTCTATTTTGCCTTCTGGTTCTAAAGTATCAGGGCAATTTTCTTTGAGAATTTCTTGAAGGATGATTTCTAGGTTCTTTTTTTGATCTTGGCTTTCAGGTAGTCCAATATTTTTAAAATTATCTCTCCTGGATTTATTTTCCAGGTCAGTGATTTTCCCAATGAGATATTTCACATTGCCTTCTATTTTTTCATTTGTTTGGATATGTTTTATAGTATCTTGATTTTTCATAGTCATTAGCTTCCAATTGCTCCAATCTAATTTTGAAGGAGTTATTCTCTTCAATGAGGTTTTGAAATTCCTTTTCCATCTGGCAAATTTGGCTTTTTAAGGCATTCTTCTCCTCACTGGCTTTTTGGGCCTCTTTTGCCATTTGAGTTAGTCTATTTTTTTAAGATGTTATTTTCTTCAGTGTATTTTTGGGTCTCCTTTAGCAGGCTGTTGACTTGCTTTTCATGATTTTCTTGCATTATTCTCATTTCTCTTCCCAATTTTCCCTCCACTTCTCTTACTTGATTTTCAAAATTCTTCTTGGGCTCCTCCATGGCCTGTAATCAGTTCATATTTTTCTTGGAGGCTTTTGATGCAGGGGTTCTGCCTTTGCTGTCTTCCTTCCACTCCATGCCTCGATACTTTTTGTCCTCAAAAAAGGATTGTATGGTCTGTTTGTACTTCCTCTGCTTGTTCATATTGCCAGCCAATTACTTGACTTTTGAGCTCTTTGCCATGGTAGAACTCTGCTCCCAGAATGGAGAGAGCTTTGTGTCAAATCACTGGGGTTTTTGCAGCTGCCAGAGCTATTAGGAGGGTACCTTCTCTGCAGCCCCCACAAGCTCTGGCTCACTGGCCACACACCACAGGACCACCACCCAAGACTGTGATCCAGATCCAAGCAGGTTAAAGCAAGAGCAATTGTCCTCTGAATGGTCACTTGGTCCCCCTACAATCTGCAGGCCAGGAGCTCCTGAGGTAGCCACTCAGTGGGGCTGCACAGCCGCCAGGCCTCCTCTGCTTCTTGCCCTGGGGGCTGGGGCTGGACTGCATTCTTCCATCCCTGTTCCAACAGAGTTCCACACTGACCTTTTACTTTGTCTTTGGTGTTTATGGGTTGAGAAGTCTGGAAACCACCATAGCTGCTGGTGATTCATTCTCCTGAAGCCTTCTCTGGTTGCTGCTGGTCAGGGCTGCCTTTGGGCCAGGATCCGTGGCTTATGTGGGACTGTGCTCAGCTCCCAGCCTGGTGTGCTAGACCCTTCCTGTCCACCTGCTGGGCTGCCTTCAGTGGGAGATTTGTTTCTCTCTGTCATTTTGTGGGTTCTGTAGCTTTTTGTTTAGAGTAATTTTTTTTTTTACATGTACTGGAAGTGGTGGGAGCCGGAGCTCACACCAAGTTTGTGCTTCTATTCCATCATCTTGGCTCCACCTGTGCTTTTTCAGGCATAATTCTGGACTGAGAGAGTCTTTACATCTGAGCAATCAGGGAGCCCTGAACATACGGTCACTCAGAATCTCAACCAGGGAATCTCAAGACTCTTCTCATAAGTGAGCCCCCATAAGCCTATTTTCTTATACTCTTCCTGCTTATGGCATCATAATATCTCATAACATTAATACCATTTATTCAGTCATTCCCATGATTGGTTGTAATAACTGCTTATTAAAAACCAGTTGCATTTTTGTATAGGCAGATTAGAATACTGATAAGCCATATTTGTATTCTGTCTTCCCCTCTCCCCCCTCCCCCTGGCCCCAGTCCCCACTTATAGCTATCTTTGAGTCATAGTGATTTTATCCAGGGTGTCCCAAAAGTCTTAGTGCAGTTTAAAGCTATTAAAAAGCTTAAAAAAAAAAAAACAGCAGCCCCCAGGCCAGCAGCTGCCCTGAAGACCTGTCAATGTTTTCTTGTTTAACTATTGGGGGTGAGACAGTACTTCAAAGTCTTGATTTGTATTTCGTTTCATTAGGGAATCTGAACTTCCTTTCATGGGGTTATTAACAGTACGAATTCCATGCTACAGATATCATTTGGGGTGTTTGGCCATTTCTCTAAGAAGTAATGCTTACTACAAAATGCAAATCAAAACAACTCTGATGTACCACATCTCACAAGTCAGATTGGCTAGGATGACAAAACAGGAAAACGACAAATGCTGGAGAGGATGTGGAAAAATTAGAAAACTAATGCATTGCTGGTGGAATTGTGAACTGATTCAACCATTCTGGAGAGCAATCTGGAACTATTCCCAAAAGGCTATGAATAATTTCATACCCTTTGACCCAGCAATACCACTTCTAGGGTTGTATCCCAAAGAGATCATTGGAATCAGGAGGAAGACCCATATGTACAAAAATATTTATAGTGGCTCTTTTTGTGGTGGCAAAGAATTGGAAATTAAGGGGATGCCCATCAATTGGGGAATGGCTGAACAAGTTGTGGTATATGATTGTAATGGAATACTATGGTGCTATAAGAAACAAGGAGCAGACGGACTTCATATTTACCTGAAGAGGCTTATACAAACTAATGCTGAGTGAGAAAAGCACAACCAGGAGAAATTTGTACACAATTACAGACACAACATATGTGTGATGATCAGCTTTGATAGACTGGATTCTTCTCAGCAATGCAGGGCTAGAAGACAACTCCAAAAGACTCATGATGGAGAGAGATGTCTACATTCAGAGAAAGAACTATAAAGAAAACTTTGAATGCTGATTGAAGTAAACTACCTGCTCTTTTTCTTGTTTGGTTTTGTTCCCTCTTTCCCATTGTTCATTCCGATACAATCCTTCTTTATAACATGACTAATGTCTAATGTGAAAGTATTTGCAGATCCTATACTTGATTGTATGCTGCCATGGTGGGGGAGGGGAAGAAAATTTGAAACTCAAGGATTTGTGGAACTAAATTTTGTAAACCGAAAGAAAACAAATTAATAAAGACAAAAAAGATATGGAAAAAAAATAAATTTTGAATTCCCCTAGCTTTAAAAAAAAAAGTGGGCTCCCACCTCCTCCAATTCATGTAAAAGGTGACTCTGAACACACCCTGGAGCTACAGAACCCACAAAATGACACAGAGAAGCTAACCTCCTACTGAGGACAGCTGGCAGGGCAGGAAGGGGTCAGCACAGCACTCTGGGAGCTGACCCCAGCCCCTATAGTTTTAGCCTCAGGGCAGGCCTGACCAGCCACTGGCTGGAGGGACTGCAGATCACCAGCAGCTGTAGCGGTTTCCAGAATTATCAACCCATAGATTCTAAGGACAAAGTGAGAGGTCAGTGAAGTGTGGACTTTGGAATCTGGTAGTTTGGGAGTGTGGTTGGCCTTTGCCCCTGGGGTGAGAAGCCGCTGAGTTGTCATGACTGTGCAGCCACCACCACTTGGCAGCTTCAGCTCCTGGCCTGCAGATTGTAGGAGGACCAAGCGACCAGTCTGAGGGGTAACTGTTCTTGCTTTAACCTGCTTGGGTCTGGATTACGGTCTAGGGTAGAAGTCCTGGGGTGTGCGACCAGCTTGCCAGAGTGTGTGGAGGCTTTAGAGAGGGCAGCCAACTAATATCTTTCGCAGGTGAGAAAACTCCAGCATTTGGGATTAAGCTCCCCTGTCTGGTGGTAGAGTCCTACTGTGGCAAAAAGCCCAAAAGTCAAGTAATTGAGTGGCAACATGAGTAAATGAGGGAAGCAAAGCAAGCAGAGCAACCCAACTTTACATTCCCATTTTGGGGACAAAAAGGATCAAAGCATGGAAAAGGAGGAAGACAGTGAAGTTAGAACTCCTGCACCAAAAGCTTCCAAGAAAAATATGAGCTGGTTACAGGCCATAGAGGCCCTTAAGAAGGATTTTGAAAAGCAGATAAGAGAAGTGGAGGAAAAATTGGGAAGAGAAATGAGAACAATGCAAGAAAATTATGAAATGGGAGTCAACAACCTGACTGAAGAAAATAACAACTTAAAAAACAGACTGACTCAAATGGCAAAACGGGCTCAAAAAGGCAATGAGGAGAAGAATGCTTTAAAAAGTCAAATTTGCCAGATGGAAAAGGAGCTGGGATTAAAATCAAGAATCACCTACCCAGCAAAACTGAGTATCATGTTTCAGGGGAAAATATGGTCATTCAGTGGAATAGAGGACTTTCAAGCATTCTTGATGAAAAAACCAGAGTTGAACAGAAAGTTTGACATTCAGATACAAGAAGCAAGAGAAGCATGAGAAGGTAAACAGGGAAAAGAAATCATAAAGAACAAAGTTGATATTTACATTACTATATGGAAGAATGGTTATTGTAACTTATGAAACTTCTCAGTATAATAGTTGAAGGGAATAGAAATGTATATATATATATATCTGTATACATACATATATATGTCTATATGAGGGTATATGGGTGTATGAATACCTATGTGAATGTATGTATATATGTGTACAGGTATACATAGAGGGCACAGGACCAATTTAATAGGGATATTAAAAGGTGAAATTAAAAGGTGAGAGACGAATATAATGACAGGAGATGGGGAGAGACAGAATGGGGTAAACCATCTCATATAGAAAAGGCAAAGGAAATGGTCACAATGGAGGGGAGGAACAGGAAGGCAAAAGGGAATGGGGTCAACCTTATTCTCATTGAATTTGGCTTATGGAGGTAATGAGATGAGAAGGGGAATGATGGAAGGGAAGCCAGACTGGGGGGGAAGGAAGTTGGAAGCACCCACTTTTGAAAAGGGACAGGATCAAAGTAAAGAATAGAACAAGTGGGAGGTGGGATAGGAGGGTGAGAAATATAGTCAGTCTTTTATAATATATCCACTATGGAAATGTTTTGCATAGCTACACATGTACAACCTATATTGAATTGCTTATCTTCCCAGTAAGGGTGGGTGACAAGGGAGGAAGGGAATGAATCTGGAATTCAAAGCTTTAAAATCAAATGTTAAAAAAAAATTTATATATACACACACAGTATTATTAATATTATTTTACATGTAACTGGGAAGTAAGATATACAGGCACTGGGGCATAGAGATCCACCGTCCTGTACTAGAAATTTGGAGGGGGTATGGGAGAAGATATAGGAGAAAGCAGATTGGAGGAGGGGATATCCAGTGGGATCACTATTTTGGGGTGGTGGGTAGGGGGAAAAATGGAGAGAAAATTTGTAACTCAAAATCTTGTGGAAGTGAAGGATGTAAATAGAAGTTAATAAAGCATTTATTTTTAAAAAAAGTAATGCTTACTGAAAGGTGTCAAGTAGGAAGAGCCACAACCTTCCTGTCCCTAAAAGTGATTCAGCAGAAGCTGGATGGCTGTGCATCCTCCCAAGTTGGAGGTCAGACTCCCTAACTTCTAGAGGCCTCAACTCTATTTCTATGATAAAAAGGAAAAACATCATTCTGATTCTAAATATGTAAGACAATGGCTGTTTAAGTTCTTTAGGCAGCTAAGTATAAAGTTACAAATGAAGTAAAAAGAGAAAAGATATTAAGTATTTTTGCTGGAAGAACTGAAAATGTTTACAGGCTCTTAGAAAAATTTTCCTTGGTAATTTTTCGAAGTTTTGACGCTAGTATGTAAAACCTATTTAGAAACTCTATTGCTTTCTAAATATGAAACTTGTTTACTTTTAGTTGAGAAAAATAAATATGGAAGCAGGTTTGTCTGCAATCTGGCACTCGTGTTTTTTGGTTTGGTTTCATGGCTAGAACAGTGGTTTGAGTTAAAAAGCCACTTGTGGTCAGATTTCAAGGTCCTCAATTGACAGAGCTGTGTGACCATGAGCAAGGCTCTAATTGTACTGTACTTGGCTTCACATGTACTAAACAGGATCAACACCAAGTACCAGGTAATATTTGTTAAGCATTCAGAACTCACGAAATCAAAGACAATCAGTACCAGGTTTTTACTTATTTATTAATCTGGTCTAAGTAGGTCAAACTAAGTCATTAAAAAACAAAAAACGCCCAACCCAAAACAACAAAGATGTTTTCTAAAAGGCAAAATTTGCACATGGTCCAATAATGATGTTTGCAACTCTGGGACCTGAGGAGGGAAAGCAGAAGGACTAGCTGTTCATTTTCAGGCTTTCCTTACCACTGGAGAGGAAACTTCATATATTTGTCCACAGACAAATCCATCTGATGCAAAGTGAAACACGCCACCAATAGCTTACGGGAAATGGTTTTGTTTCCTTATTCACAACAGAGCAATTCAACCTCCTCCTCCTCAAATCCCTGAGACTTTGAAAGGATAAAGAAACCAACTGGAAGCCTTTTGAAAGGATTTCTTTACCACAGAACAGTTTGAGTCCAACACTGAGAAGGGTCCTAGATTTCTGGGTTTAAAAGGATCCTGCTGTGTCACTTCTATACTACGCCAACATGAAAATGGCAAGTCCCTTTCCGAGCATTCAGCATGCAGTCAGCAAGGTTATGTCACAAAGCTGGACTCAACGGTGCTGAGGCATCTAATGACAGAAAATACAGTTAACATTTTTTTTTCTGTTCTTCATCTGGACCTGTCCTGATTATAAGCCCATTCATCTTTAAAAGGAACTGCTCTTTCCTACCTCTTTATTCTGACCATGACTAGGCCCAGAATGACTTGACAGGGTGGACTCTTCTCAAGTGGACCACTCTGGGCAAACACACTGCTTGTTTAGTGAAGTTTCCTAAAAACCCCTCAAACCCCAAATGGAAACCTTCCAATTCTCTGAAACTGATTGTCTCACTTAACGCAATCTCCAGTGGGTTCTTAGGGAAGAAAATTGCTCCCCTGTCAGATAACCTAGTTAAGTTGTAGTGGCTTCCACCCCCCAAAGGCGTTCTTACACGGAATGTAGTTTATTACAGAGGCACCAAGTGTGAAGGTGAGCAAACCATTTCACATGTAGCTCTGACTCCCTGGACCCCAGAGGCTGTGCAGAAAAGACCCTCCCCAGCTATGCCCTCGCTTGTGCTCCAGAGGCAATCTTAGCACTGTCAGCCAGAAGAGGGTGTAAAGCCCAGCAGCTGTTCAATGGGTTTGTACCGCCATTCATCTGCCTCGAGCTCTTCTACCAAGCCAGCCAGCTTTTCCATCCGAGCAACTTGCTGATCTGGAAGGAATTGAAGAAGTAAGATGCGGCATGGCAATATATCTTACACTAAATACTCAACAGCTCCAGAGATGCTCATTAATAAACTCAGTAAACCATTTTCAGTTAGCCTCCTTCTAGTCATTAAAAGAGCAGCTTTACTTTGTGCTGGTCTGACATTCTTTAATTTTAATTCTTTAACAAAGCTTTAATTTGCACAACTGATGCTTCCCAGCAAATAAACAGCGATTTTCCTGACGACACAACCACCAGTCTTTCCTCTGCTTTCAATTTCATGTGCACAGGTCAGGAGGCCTAGAAAGGTGCAGCACAGAGTTTTTTTTCATGTTTCAGTCCTATTTCACCCCCAAAGAGCCATAACATGTTTAGAGCTCGGGCTGGGAGGGCCAGGGAACCAGCCTAAATAGCCCATGCTCAGTGAATGCCCACAATAACCCATTGGATTCGTACACGTGAAAGCAACAATGATGCGGCTTCTCTTCAGAAGTCATCATTTATAGTCCAGCCATGAAGAAATAAACCCTTCTAATTCTTTGCTTGTCCCACACTGCTTTGAATGCTGTGCACTAATGTCAGAGGTAACAGAAGCCTGACACTCTAAATCTAATGCTCTTGGTGGAGAAATAACTGGGATGGTGGGGGGCGGGGAAGAAGTATCATCATAATGCTGATGTTTACTGTGGATTACATGACACTCACGTAAAAAATCAACTATGTAAAGAAACACAAAGTGATCAAGACTTAAATTACTCTCATCTCAGGCTTTCTACACCAGAGGGTCTCAATAAATGGTAATCAAGATTATGATAATTAAATCAGTATTCCACACACAGAGCAGCATGGAAATGAATGGAACAAAAAATTCCAAAGGTGCAGACTGCACCAGTGGCCTAAGAAAACCTGACTTAGGCCAACCTTAGCTTTGGACATTCTATTATGTCTGAATCAAGACCTCGGAATATCCTGGCTGACTGGTAACTGAAGAAGTCTGACTCACTGGCCCTCCTGGCTTCTGACAAAGCAGGTCAAAGTACCCTGACCTTGGGGTTCTCTCTCTGTGGCCTCCACAGCCATGTGACCCTCACATAGTCAAGCATGTAACACTCCCTCCTGCACTCACCGTGTTTCACCTGTTTAAGTGTAGATGCCACTTGATAGCTGAAAACAGACTCACAAAGGAATCTTTCTGAGCCGTCTGTGAACAGGAAAAGAACACATTTTATTTGCCCCCGAGACACTTAGAAGTTTTTGACAAACTGAGGAAATGCCGATCTGTTCATGGTTTTCTATCCGAGAGCTCATTTCTATGTGTCTTTCTGGAGCTTCTACGTTTGTCAATTTCCTCATCTTTGGTCAGTCTTAAAAACATTTCTTAAAAAAGCCAAAGCAGATAACCCTACACTGATGCTTCTTCTCACAGATGAACAGATTCTTTCTTTTCATCTTTTCTGTGTATGTCTCGCTCTAGAGGGCACCCAAGTGACTAATGGACTATCATGATATATCTATCCCATTGTTCTGTAAAGCTTCTGAGACATCAAGAGCACAGAGGTGGTACCTTAAGTTCACCTTTTCATTCTAAGAAAAATAAAGCTGGAAAAACAGCTGTTGTTGATCTCTGAGATGACACTACTATCCCTCCCTCCGACCATCACAACACACTGTTGGGTAATTTTATCCTTTAAACGCAGACGGTGACCTTGTTTTTCCAAATGAACCAAAACATGACAATTTTGATGGAGATAAGAATATGGTGCAATTCTGAAACTAGCACTATGCCAATCCTAAGAAACAACACACAATGTGGCAGGCTGAAGTCAGCACAGAAATTGGTCTTGCCATGACACAGGACTTGGAAACAGATTAGGAAACTGGTATGTCTGTGTTACTTGCTATCCTGTAGGGACTGTCAAAGAAAACAACCCTAACGTATGCATATGTAGCTGAATATGACACCCCATTCCTCCCCAGGAGAGTTGGAAGCATTTCTTGCAGTTGTTCTATTACAAAATCCTAAGCTGTGTGAAGTGGGGGTCCCTGGTGTGTTTCATTAGGTGGCCATTCATGATGGCATCCCTGGGTCACAAACTCAAAGACAGATCATTATTATGCTATTGTATCAACCTGGAATTACATGACAAAGAGATGGGGCTAATTCAATCTGTTCCACGTGTCATTTTTACCTTATTTTAACAAGTCAAAGTAACAAAAAAGAAAATCAGCACATGATAAAGCTTGACTTCACAATGAAAAAGTGTAAAAGAATTGCTGAATTGGAAAATAATGAAGTGTGAGTATTAAAGGCATACCATGCAACAGACTGAGTACCTGAGTTTCTTCTCAGTACCCAGCACAGGAAAGGCCATACGTGCTTGTTGAACTGACTTGAACACTACTAATCTTCTCTTCTTTTGACTGTATACAGACTATTCATAAGCCATAATGAATCAACAACCATTTATTAAGTACCTACTATGTGTCAAGTGCTAGGGATACAGATAGTTCTTTTAGAGTCTTCTGACTAACTGAACCCAATATAATGTTAAATGTGGGATGGCCAGTAACTATACTCAAACACAGATGGATTGTAGTGATTATTTGATAATTTATTTTGGCTCCTCTGCGCAACTGATGATTTAGCATTTATTATCCTATACATTTCCTAGTTTAACCTATCCAATTATATCTGCAAAGGTTTTATTTTCAAAGAGCTAGCCAAAGGGAATCAGGGAGACTACACTGGATCCCCCTTAAGTCAACAGAAGAATACACAGGGATTGTAAAGGTCAGCTCCAGGAAGAGGGCAGTAGCTCCTCCTCTTATCTTTGTTCAATCACTCAGGCGATCTGGATAAAATACTGCAGTAGTTACAGATCTTTTATGTTAATGGTCCTCCCCAAAGCAGCACACCAATTCCATTTCTACCATCACTGTTCCTTTATACTCTGATGTATCAAACAGATTTGCTGACATCTGCAGCTTAGTATTAACCATCACTACCTACCTACATCCTATTAGATATAATTATACCAATATTAAGCCTGGAATTTCTCCAGAGAGGAGCTAGCCTATAATTCTCTAGCTTTGATTTAGAAATTACAAACAAATTCCCATATATAACATATCAAGTAGAGAAGAATTAGCATTTCTCTTAAGGGAACAGGAAAGATTATGAAATAGGGAAAATCCTTGGCTAATGGCTAAGAAATTGCTAATAAACTGATTTAAAAGAGCATCATCTGATGATAGGAACTTGAACAACAATTTTTATTTGTCTTGTATTTTGATACAAGGTTCTATGGTGTTACAAAAAAGCAGCCACTTATGGGCCAGGAGGTACCACTTAGGAAGAATTAGAGCTTAGGACACTGGAGAGCCCCCTCCTGTACATTTTGTGTGGCACTTCAGAAGTCAGAGAACAGGTAAAGGTATCTTACCAGGAAGTTTTCTCACAGGACAAACTGCAAGATATTTGATTTATCTTATAGAAGGAAATAAAGACTTCAGCAGAACCTGGGAAGGCACAATGGCTTAGTGGAAAGTAAATTGAATGTGGAATCAAGGTATGTGGATTCTAGTCCTCACTCTGCCACTGTCACTGGGTGAGTTTGGCCAAATCACTTCCCTTCCAGGCCTATTTTTCTCAACTTCAAAATGAAGGTGCTTCATGAGAAGCTTCCTAAGGCTCCTCCTAACCATTTTACTTTATTGGGATTTCTAACCTATAAGCTGACATCAGCCCTTGTTTACTTTTATTCAAGAGGCTGACAAATCTCATTCATATATTCTATGACATTAAAGTAAAAAAAAAAATCATGGATGACTAGATGAAGACTAATAATTTCACTTAATTATTTAAAAGGTTAAACAAAAGAAACATGGAAAGAGATTCTTACAAAATGGGCATCCTTTTTAGCCCCTATAGGTGCTTTCTTCATTCTAATGCTCTCATTTTTTTTCATTTCACAGTGATTTATTTTCTGTCCTACCCCCATCACCACTGAAAAAGAGAAAAGCAAAACTCTAAAAAGGAGAGTTAAGCAAACTGAATTCCCATATTACCCATGGCCTGTCAGGAGGTGGGCGGCATGCCTCATTGGGAGTCCTCTGCAGTCAGAGTTCTTAAGTTTTTCAAAGTTGTTAGTCTTTACAATGTTGTTATTGTATAAATTGTTCTTCCGTTTCTGATCACTTCACTTATTCTGCACATATCTCTCTCTCTCTGGGTGTCTCTGAAATTGTCCCTATCATCAACTCTTATAACAGTATTCCATTATATTTATATGTCATAATTGTTTAGCTATTCCTCAAATGATGGGTATTCCTTGAGTTTCCAGTTCTTTGCCATTACAAAAAAAGTTGCTAACACCACCTTTGTACATGTAGGTCCATTTTAGCTTTCTCTGATGTTTTTGGGGTATTGGCCTAGTAGTGGTATTACTGGGTCAAAGGGTTATGCAACACTGCTCATTCACTTTTTGGGCACGGCTCCAAACTCCTTTCCAGAAGGGCTCTGCTAATTCACAGCTCCACCAAAAGTGCATTAATGTACCTGTTTTCCCACAATTCCTCTAACTTTTGTGACTTAAGGTACTCAAACTGGCAAAAAAAAGGTTAGGGAGTAACCATCTTCTGATTATTTCTAACAGTTTGCTCTCTGAAGTATTACAAATAAGAAAATGAACTAGTAACACACTGTGAATGGAAACTTACTGGAGTTAGTTTACTTGAATGTTGAGACTCAAATTTCTATTAGAAAACAACCAAACCTAAGGGCGGCCAGGTGACTCAGCGAGTAAGAACACCGGCTCCAGTGTTGGGATGACCTGGAGATCAAATCCCGGGCTCAGACACTCAGCACCACACCCAGAAATAACTGGCCGTGTAACCTTGAGCAAGTTACTTAACCCTGATTGCTTTAAAAAAAAAAAAAAAGAAAACAACCAAACCTTAAAGTGTAATAGGGTGGGAGAGGACCTGATGAAACCATAACTTAGAAACATTTAGACTCAACTCAGAGGGCCTTCTTTCCTCCTGCTAATATTTGAGGGTAAAGTGATGCTAATGACTTTAAGGACATGCAGATAGAATCTATATTAAAAGGAGTTTTTTTTCCTCTTTTGTAGCTGGAATGAAATGTTGTCCCTTTGACTTTCTCTCCTGCCCATGTGGAAGCTACGAAGCAATTAAAATTTTACTGTGTTGTGAGGTCCAATTTCTCCATTCCATATAACTCATACCAGCACATGGGGTGCTGTGCTTAACAAGTAGAACACTAGCTACAAGCTGCCTCCAGGGTCAGTGATGCTAACATGTGAATCCTGAGACGCAGCTTGTCTTCTAGCTCCAGCTTTCTATAAGCCCAGGACAGGAGCCCCCATCAGAACTGCAATTAGTCATGCTCCAGGAACAGATATAAAATCCTCTGCTTGACATTTAGAGCCCTTCCTAACCTGGCTCCCTCCCCTCCACACTCTGAGAACCAGCCACACTGCTGGTCTTCCTATGAGCTTCTCCATCTCCTTGCCCTGGGCATTTCACTGGCTGTCCCTCATGCCTAGAATTTCCTCCTTCCTCATCTGTGTCTCCTCCTCCTGAGGTTCCAGCTAAAATCCCACCTCCTACAAGCTTTCCCCCAGTCGGCCCAATTCCAGTGCCTTCCTTCAGCTGATCATCTCCCAAGTGTCCTGCATATGTCTCATTTGTATATGGTTGTTTGCATGTTATCTCCCCTGCATCAGACTGCCCTTGAGAGCAGGTATTATGATCTTGCCATTCTTTGTATTCCCAGAACTTAGCAGTGCCTGGCACATAGTAGGAGCTTAATAAATGCTTGTTCACTTGACTCTACTGCTAAGTTATCCACTATATTAATGATACAAACCAAGTCTAGAAGTCTTCACGGGCTTCATAGTTAACCCTCCTGCATTTTTTCTTTCACAAATTACCTCTCTGCTTCCCCAGGTTAAAAGCACTGATTCCACAAGCAGATTCCTCAAGCGGCAGATTTCACCTTTCTCATGTGTGTAAGCAAAGAGAAATTTCCAGACAAATTTATAAATGTGAATACTGAAGGCTGTAATATCCAAAGGGATGATGAACTGCTTTTGGGGGGGGAGGGGGGAACTACTTTGCACCAATAATAACCCTGCATATTTGTTCACATTGTGCTTTAAGGTTTACAAAATACTTTTACCAACTCTATGATGTAGCTAGAGCTGGTACAATTATCCCCATTTTATGGATGGGAAGAATGTGATAAGAAGGGCAAAGTGACTAGCTACAGAGTTATTATGTAACAGAATCAGAATGGGAATTGAGGTATTCTGATTCCAAGTCCAGCCCCTTTTCTTTTTTAAAATAGATATAAAGCCTGTCTCTCGTAAATCCTAACCCTTCCAAGGATCTGCTGAGGGGCCCAGATGCACTGGTGACACTAGGAGCAGAGAGACAATTCCCTATATACAAGAAAGAGGTTAGTGGTAATCAGAAGGGTTCCCATACCCCCAAGGGATTAGCTCAGTTGGTTACTCCCTTACGATAAAGAGGCTGAGATCCAGGGTTGGTTTTCCCATATGTCCAGTTACCTTTGCTCTTTTCCATGGCCACAGACTGCGTCCCTAACCTTGGCCAGCTGTTTTGCAAATGTCTGTTGTTGGTCACAAGGAGGTCTGAATGAGAGAGTGAGGATGGTTCAATGCAAATCCATCTCTACCACTGGAAAAACTCAAAGCACAAGCCCTGGCAGTGGAGTTAATAATGCCAACTTTACATTTAGTCTATTTTAAAATTAAGTTTATATATACATAGTTAAGTCTATATTCAGATTATTTTCATCTCTCAGAAACTACCTAGATAATGGGGTTTATTTTTCTTTAGTCTGTAAGCTAAAAAAAAAATACAACCTGCTAACTAGAGGTCAGAGATTTTTCATGCCTTGGGACACATGTTTCAGGGTTGCTGGGGACAAAACAGGGAACTTGAAAAAGAGGATATTTTGTTCTGAGGCTGGTATACTCCTGTCTACATTCCTTTTAGTAGATCCTTTACTATTTTATTATAAATCTGAATCCAATTATTCAGCAGAAAGCAGAGTATGTTCACCTTCTAACATTTCTCCAGCTCCTTTGGGGTAGGTGAAAAGGGCTTTCCGTGGTGGGGTAAGGTCTGAGACACTAAAGCCAGATCCAGTTACAGAACTTCCACTGACTCCTCCAGCTGAGGAGGAGGATGAAGAGGCAGCCATTTTCTTTCTAGTCAATGAGAGAGAAAGAAAAAACAAAAACAAAATAGCAGTTGGTAGGTTTGTGGAACATAGAATCAGAGAAGACTGAATTCGGTTCTGGCCAGCAGTCAGATCTTCTCTCACAGACTCCCCATTCCTTATGTCCTGGGCAAAATCCTGACTCTGGTTTGGAAGAGAAAATAAATTTGCTGGTAGTTTGCTTTCCTAAAAATAACAAAAACAACAAACCAACACTACCACCAAAAAAACCAACTTTTCCATCCCCAAAACTTCCCACCTTCTAAAAAGCATCATTATTGATGTTAAAGGGAAGCTCAGGACAGAAGGTATGAACAGTTTATAGGTTATAACCCATGTTTCAGGGCAGACAGTGCTGATGTAATAATGTGACTGGAGAAGAAACCAAACTGTCACTGAGAAAGCAAGTATGCCGGAAAGAACAATTTGTCCTGGATACACCCTTATCATTCCATGCCAAAACCAAAAAACTTAGAAGAATTTCCAAGTAAATCTTTAGCCTCCTAGGTGAACACTGGGTTCCATTCCTGGGGTGAGGCAATCAGTCTGAAATACAATCTATTAGCTTTTTCATTTAACTTTGCATGCATTTAAAGCAAATGTAGTACTCAAAGTCATCACCTGGTGGCATCTTCAGACTAAAAATACTCTTCATTGAAAGATCCCTAAAATCCATCAATACAAAAGCTGGTAATGGTTAATATCCATCTTGAATTCAAGTGCCAGAAAAACAAAGGGTCCCAATGATAACAGAGAAATTTCTTCTGAACAAACCTATTATTCACTACTGGCATATACTGGGAAAATTTTTTTTTTTGCTAGACGCATTTGCATAGTGCCTTGCTTATAGTTGGTACTTAAATGTTTGCTACCCAGAACTCAACTGCATTTAATCTAAATAACCCTGGAGAAATGGTATGAAGTTTGCCTATTTTCTGAAAAAGATGATCTATTTTCTGGTTTTCCATATGAGGGGAAAAAAAAAACCCAAACCAGTTATAAAACACCATTCTGTTTCCTTACTTTTCTTGTTAATTTATAGGCTGTCCAAAACAAGGAGTTTGATTTCTGGTTTATATGTGTAAGCGATACTAAAAAAGATTACAGGTCTGTAGGCAATGGGCAGTATAGAAACTGGTACAGCTGAGAACACATTAAAAGTGTGTCTCAATGAAATTAGCAATGTTACTATAGCCTGCATCAAAACCCTTTTTTACTTCCCACTAAGTTGATGACAATCAGTCATAAAGACAAATCCATATTGAAAGAAACATTAAAAAGGAAGGGAAGGAAATAACTGTTTATATAGTGGCTTCTATGTGCACAGTGCCAGGCACTGTGCTAAGTGCTTTTTACAAATATCTCATTTGATTCTCACAACAACCCAGCCAAGTAGATACAATTATTATCTCTGGTTTACAGATGAGGAAACGGAAGCAAACAGAGGTTAAGTGACTTGCCCAGGGTCACAAAGCTAGTAAGTGTCTGAGGCAGCATTTGAACTCAGATCTTCCTGACTCCAGGCTCACTGCTCTATCCACTGTGCCACCAACAGGCTGTGGTCATTTAGTCTAATCTTCATGTTTTACAGATTAGAGGGAAAGAGGGGGTAATGTGGAACTGAGGCCCAGAAAATAGAAATGAAAGGTCAAAAAGGTAGTAAGTAGCCAAGCTGGAATTAGAACCCAGGTCTTTTCCCTGTAAATATATTCTCTTTTCTATAACACCACTGCTGCCTTCTCAGTGATGCTGATGTAGTGATAATAAGTAGGATAATTAAAAGTGATGGATGGTGAAAATGATGATTATGACGTATATAATTTATAGTAGAAATCTTAGCTACAATGCACAAAAGCTGGGCTGGTAAAAAGTTGCTGGATCAAAAGGGGTTTTTACAGTATTTTCTGAATGCCATTATCCTAACACAGAGCCTCAATGTACCAAGCCTAAATTTCCAAGTGGTCTTGATGTTAGCTTGGATAATATGTACAAATAGGAGACCCACACCTCTCTCCCCCTTTTTGAGAAATCAGAGTCCTTATGTTTCCACTGGTTCCACAACCATACCCATATATATATGTATATATATATAAAATATATATAAAAATACTTTTGTGTAAAGTTCACAAAAATTTAGAATATTTTATCTATACTTTTTTGATTCATCCAGGTAAATACTTTATTCTCCAAAGGCATCCCCCCTCAAAAAACTCTTCTACCTGCAGATCAGGGCACCCAATGATTGCTATGCATATAGCTTCTAAAGCTTGCCAGTGAATTTTTAACTGAATATAATCAAAAGGGATTCCCCTCATCTACTGTATTTAGAAATGAGTAACAATCCTACCATCAGTCAATTCAAATAACAAACAATAGGCCCCATATACATTTCTAACAATCATTATTATTATTATTTTGCTTTTTGGAGGGCAATTGGGGTTAAGTGATGTGCCCAAGGTCACACAGCTAGTTTTTGTGTTAAGTGGCTGAGGCTGCATCTGAACTCAGGTCCTCCTGATTCCAGGGCCGGTGCTCTATTCACTGCGCCACTTAGCTGCCCCTCTAACAATCATCATTGAGGGGAGGGCATTAATTTCAGCAAATTCTAGCCCTTTAATAATAAGGGTTTTTTTTTTAATGCTATTATTTATATTAGAAGAGAAATTTAATTAGAAGTGGATTTAAAAATTCTCCTATTTCATATAAATAATAATATTCTGGAGCCAAAAAGGACCTTAAAGATAACCCCTTCATTTTAAAAAATTTATTTTTTAATTACTGAATTTTATTCCTTCCATTGACCTTTCTCTACCCAATTGAGAAAAAATGAAAAATAAAACCTGTTATAAACATATTGAGCAAAACAAATTTCTGCACTGACCACATGCAAAGACATTTGTCTCAATCTGTGTATAGAGCCCATCACTTCTCTAGATGGAAGTGTACAGCATGTTTCATCATGAGTCCTCTGCAATTGTGGTTGGTCATTGCACTGATTATAGAGCTCCTAAGTCTTCCAAAGTTATTTGTCTTTACAATATTGTATGGAGAGCAATAAAAATTCTTCTCCTGTTTCTGCTGACTTCACTCTTCATCAGTTCAGAAAAGTTCCAAGTTTCTCTGAAACCATTCCCTTCATCATTTCTTATAGCATATACCATAACTTGTTCAGTGATTCCCCAAATTGATGTTCACCCCCTAAATCTCCAAATTTTTTTCACTGGAAAAAAAAGCTATTAATATTTTTGTATATATGGGTCCTTTCCTTTTCTTCTTGCTCTGATCTCTTTGGGAGTATAGAGTTAGTAATGGTCAAAGAGTATTTAAAGTTTAAAAACTTGTGGAGCATAATATCAAATAGCTTTGCAGAATGGCCAGAACAACTCCAAGCTCCAACAGGGTATTTATTAATGTGCCTGCTTTCTCATTGCCCCTCTTTGTTGTTTAGTCACATCTGGCTCTTTGTGACCCCTTTTTTGGGGGTCCAACAGATCTTCCTAACACACAGATTTGACCATGTCACTCCTTGATTCAGTAAACTCCAATGGCTCTTTATTGGCTACAGGATCAAAGCTGATTTGGCTTTCAAAGTCTTTCATGATGTGGCTCCCTTCTCCCTTTCCAGTCTTCTTAAACTTCTTACAAAGTCACTTATGGTGACTTTGGTTTCTTCACAAAAGACCCTTAATCTCATGCATTTTCACTAGCTTCCTCCTCCATGCTTAGGAACATTCTCCTTTTATGCCTTGTCCTCCTGGCTTCCTTCAAGTCTCCACTAAAGTACTAGCTTTGGGGGTGTGTGTGTGTGTGTGTGAATGGAGGGGTAGGGAGGAGACAATCAGGGTCACACAGCTAGAGTCAAGTGCCTGAGGCCTGATTTGGACTCATGTCCTCCTGACTCCAGGGTTGGTACTCTATCCAGTGTGCCACCTAGCTGTTCTGAAATACTACCTTCTGCAAGAAGCTTGCTCACAGGAAGTTCTGGGTCAGTTTCAGGGTGGAGTGCTTTGGAAGGAAACAGGGACCCTACTCAGAGTGCCAAAGCAAAAAGGAACAATAGTACTTGTGGCTGCGGGGGAGCAAGGACCTTTCCTGGGTAAAGACCAAAGGGCAGATCAGTAGGCACACCAGAATGACCATACCTCTCCCTGGATCACACCACCTTAAAAGCACTAAAAACAGATCCATGAAAAGGCCTCAAGCTTGGCCAAGATAGTGTCTCCCTGCACTCAGGTGAGCAGAGTCCAAATTTAATATAAAGTTCAAGGTCAAGGAAAATGCTGGACAAATGACAACAAAACTCGATCATAAAAAACTACTGCAGTGGCAGGGAAGACCAAGGTATAAATTAAGAAGACATTAATGTGAAAATAGCTACAACCAAAGTCTCAAAGAAAAATGCTAATTAGACCTAAGACCAACAAGAATTCCTGGAAGAGTTAAAAAGAGATAAGTATGGTAGAGGAAAAAAAGTAGGCAAAGAAATGAGAATAATACAAGAAAAATATGAAAAGAGAACTAACAGGTTGCTAAAAGAAGCACAAAAAAATCCTGAAAAGAACTTAAAAAATAGACTAGGTCAAACGGAAAAAAGAGGTACAAAAACTAATTGAAAAAATAAAAGTTAATGACCCCATGAGCCAAGAAGAATAAAACAAATTCGAAAGAATGAAAAAATAAAAGAAAATGTGAAATATCCCACTGGAAAAACCAACTACCTTGGAAAAGAGATTGAGGAGAGATAATTTTAAAAATTTGTACTACCTTACACCAGAAAGGTGTAATAAATATGTACAGAAAGTGCAGAGACAGAAAAGAAAGAATCCTGGGAAAGAACCTTAGGGTAATTCATAGATGGGACCAATATATGGATGATGATTCAGCAAAGGTAAGTGAGGTCTGATAGGAGATTAACAAAAGAGTGTCAAAAATCCCAAAGACAGGAGAGGATCCAAGAGGAAAGGGTGGTCAATATTATTAAAGGTAGTAGAGAGATTAAGAAAGATAGATTAAGAAAAGGCAGCAACTGAGTAGGGGATTTAAAGGATGCATAGAAATTCAACAGTCAAACTAGTCTACTTGTGATTTCCCTGTAGATATGTCCCATCTCCTGCCTCTAGGCCTTTGTACAAGTGGTCCCTATATGCATGTCCTCTCCATTCAGCCTCGCAGAACTCTTAGCTTCCTTTAGACCAGCTTAGTCACTCATAGGTTCCCACACAGTGGGCAATAATATTCCCTGGTGTGTGCTGGAAGAATCCAGTGGGTGGTAGTAGCCTTGGGTGCAATTGGGGGATTGAATAAAAATATGTGTTAACCTAACCTAACCTAACCTAACCCCAAGGAGGCACTGAGTAGATTTCTTTTCTGAAAAGTAGATCAAATAAGTTTGTAAACCTCTGGTTAGTGTCCATTTTGTAAAAGACTGTCAACAAGTATTTATTAAGTAGTTATGATATGCCAGGCTCTTGTGCTAAGGTTTGGAGATACAAAGAAAGGCAGATACTGTAGTTCCTGCCCTCAAGGCACTCATGATCTAAAGGGGAAATCAACAAGCAACAAATTTGTACAAACAAGCTATGTACAGGATAAATAGGAAATAATTTAAGGAGGGAAGTCACTAGAAATAGGAAGAATTAGGAAAGTCTTCCTGTAGAAGATGGTATTTAATTAAGATTTGAAGCCAGGAGGCAGACATGTGGAAGGAGACTGTTAAATGAATGAGAGACAACCAGAGAAAATGCCTGGAATTGGGAGATGGAGTGTCTTGCTCACTTAACAGCTAGGAGACCAATGTCACTGGATGGAAGTTATATGCTGTTGTTGGTGTATTAGGTGTAAGAAAACTGTCTGTGGGGGTGGGGTGAGGTGGAACAGAGTAGGTTCTGGAGGGTTTTAAATGCCAGAGGACTTTGTATTTCATCCTGGAGGCAAAGGAAGCCACTGGAGTTTATTGAGTTGAGGGGGATGGAGGAAGTGACATGGTCACACCTGTGCTTTAGGAAAATCACTGTGGTGGCTGAATGGAGGATGTATTGGAATGGGGAGAGATTTAAGGCAGACTGACCCACCAGTAGCTATTACAATAATTCAGGTGTGAGGTGGTGAGGACTGTACTGGAGTGGTGGCTATCAGAAGGAAGGAGGGGAAATATTTGAGAGATGCTGCAAAGGTGAAATCAACAGAACTTGGCAACAGACCGGACATGGAGAGTGAGAGATAGTGAGAAGTTCAGGGTGAGGACTCCTAGGTTATGAGCCTGGGTGACTGGGATGATGGTGTCCTTGGCAGTAACAGGAAACTCGGGAAGAGGAGAGGGCTTGGGGAGAAAGAGACTAAGTTCAGTTTTGGACATAAGACGTCTAACCAGACGGATTGGATGGTAGCTCTGGGAATCATCAGGAGCAACTCATGAGATCACCAACCTGAACAGTGTAAAGAGAGAACAGAAGGCCCAGGAGAGAGCCTTGGGGACAACCAAGGCTAGTGGGTGTGACCAGGATGAAAACCCAGTAAAGGAGACTGAGGAGTGGTCAGGGAGGTAGGAGAACCAGGAGAGGGCAGCATCACAGAAACCTGGAGAAGAGAGTATCAGGGAGAAGTGGGGTATCAGCATCTTTAAAGGCTGCAGAGAGGTAGGAAGGATGGATAAGGATTGAGTAAAGGTCATTAGATGGGATATGAAGAGATTACTGGTAATTCTGGAGAGAGTAATTTCAGTTAAATGATGAGATCAGAAGCCAAACTACAGAGAGAAGAAAAGAGTGAGAGTAATGGAAGTGAAGGCACCACTTACAGAGTAGCCTTCTCAAAGCTGTATACACAGTAAGGAGGAGAAACTAGGGATTATAGCTATAGGAGATAGATGGATTAAGTAAAGCAGAAACTGGTGTATCTGTAGGCAGCAGGTAAGCAGCCAGTGGACAAGAAGGCAGGCCTTTCATGACCCTTTCAGTCGCTAGTTCTTTCCCTCTGGGAATTGTTTTTTTTTCTCCTTATTTGTGTAAAGGTCACCTTCCTCCCCTCTCCCAGTAGACCATAAACTCCTCCAGGGCAGGGCTCCATTCATTCATTTATTTATTTTTGTGCACCTCAAGCCTACCACAGCGTCTACACTTGAATTTGTTGCACAAGTGAAGGGGTAGGTGGAGACACAAAGAACAACACGGTGGGGGAAATGTGGAGCTGATAGGGAGGCAGCAAGTGCCCGATCGGAGCCTGAACTTTCACGGACGAGCAGTGGACAGCCACTTAGGAGTTCTGGGCAGAGGAGGAACAGGCTCTGCGTGTGTGCGCAGGTGGTCCGCCAGGTGTCTAAGGGTCGAATGAGGGAGGGGCAGGACTGGTCAGGCTTCTTTTTTGTTCAGGACTAATAACGATGGACTGCCTGGACTAGGGCTGCAGCGCGGGGGGGGGGGGGAGAAAGAAAAAAGGAGAGACACTGGGGAAACTTCCTAGGGTTCTGGCCTCAGAATAGGACGCAGGGAGGGTGGCAGACTGTAAGCCGGATGGGACCTACTCTTACTGGAGCTTACAGAGTGATGTCTTTTTAAAGGGCTTAACCCACTCGGCCTTAAACGGACAAAGGCCACGCAGGCCAGCACCGAAGGCAAGTGGGGGTTCTGCAGCTAGGAAGGCATTCCAAATGTGTTCCTCCCCAGGCTGTCTGATTTAAACCCTGGGATCACCACCTGCACCTGGGGGTGAATGGGTACGGGGCTGAAATCCTAGCTACAGTGTCCTCCTTAAGCTCCTTAAGGGGCTGGAGTTTAGGGCGGCACCAAGCCACGCCACGACGATCTAAGCCCGACCCAGACTAACCCCTCCTCCTCTTTTCCGGGGCAGGACAGAGGATCACGTCGCGCAGGCGCAGGACACAGAGAGGGGCGGAGGGCACGAGAGGGTCTGACTCCGCATGCGCAGTGGGAGCAGCGCGGCCTGAAAAAAATTTCGCTCAATCCGCCCGCCGCTGCGACGGGCTTCCACCTCTCAACCCGGTCCCCTTCCACTTCTCCCTCGTTTCCACCTTGACGGCTGAAGCTCCTGGGATCGCCGTCTCTCCGCCCCCGCCCCGCCCTCTCCCACCGTCCCTCTTCGCTCAAGCTTCCGAGCATGCCTCCATTAGCCAGTACACTCACCTTAGCCACTGGCCTTTCGGCCGCCCCGGCGCTCGCTGCTGGGCCCCTCCCCCGGGGGCCACTGGCGGCAGTGACGAAAACGACGTAGGGTAGCGCCCGCAGAGTTCCAGGAGGCGGCAGCGTGCTCGTGCCCGCGCTCAGCGCGCGACGGGGGCGCGCCCTCTTCCGAGGCGCTCGCTGGTTGCTCTGGGCCGGCGCAGGGCCGCTGTAGGTGTTCTCTTCCCAATTTTCTTTCCCGTACCTACTTTCCTCTCTTCATGCCTTTGGCCGCAGTACTGCGGCGGCTCACTGCGCCGCCTCGGGTGTCCTCTCTTCCTCCGGCCTCTTCTGGGCCTCAGATTCGGAAGTCGTTTTTAGGGGCAGAGGTGTCACCCCGAGGAGAGGAGGGGGAGGGGAGGCTTGGGCCTGCGCTGGCTCCGGCATAATCCCTCCCCTCTCCCTCCCCCAACCTGCTCCAAGCATGCAGGGGAGCGCGGTGCGGGGCTTCTGTGCTTGGCTCCTTCCTTCTGCCCCTCTGCTCTGTGGGAGGCCTGGCTAGTGAGAGCGATAGATGGTCCGAAACGTCATGGCTCCCCACTTTCCGATCTCCCGCCAGTCCCAGTTACTTAGCAGCTTCCGTAGGCCTCATCCTTTTAAATGTAGAATGTAAACCCCGTGAAGGCAGGGGTCCCCCTTTTTTATGTCTTTGTGTGCCCATTGTTTAGCGTAAAGTGGTCCCTTTGCACCTAGTAGGTCCTTCATAATTGTTGAATTGAAATTGAATGTCCCCCTGAGTGGTTAGACTTGGTATAAAAAAGTGCATGATTTACCTACAGCAGGGCTTGGCCTTCATGGATTCAGTGCTGACCTGTTTTTACTAGGCTTTTTGGAATAGTTGGAGCTACAATACTGCCATAAATACCAGGCATGAATCTAGTGAGAACCTTTGTTGAAGTACTAATTTGTTACGTAGAATTCTGAAATACTGGATGGTGTGAATTTAGCCGACTAGAAGCCTGTAAAATGGTATTGGAGTGTCTTTACCTGATTGTTACAAAGGAGCGTGCAAGGAAAGTCATCAATTAAACTAGTACAATGGCAGAGCTTTTTGTCAGTCACCAAAATACATTTTGGCTATTTTCCTTTTATTTTACGTGGAGAAGATGATAATACTGTGAAATATTTAATTCTTGGTGACCTTAGCTAGGATTATGTTTAGGGAGGATGAAATTTTTCCTTTATGAAGTATTTAATAAATGCAAATTCTCTTTAGGTTAACAAATACCTCTGAGACCAGCTCGTATTTTATTTTTCAAACAAAGGAAATAGACTAGATACCCTCTTCTCTTGGTATTAATTGAGGATACAAATAAGCAATTTACAGCAGAGTCGGAATACATATGTTTGAAAAGTTAGGAAATAAAAGCAACAACATTCAGATGTTTGATTACCTAATGAGGGTGTTGGGGTGTTTTTGTTTCTAATGATCAGATGTATTTGAATGAATATTTGTTAAAATCCTCAACTTTCCTCCTTCACATACAGGGAAGAGTTTCTTTTTTGTTAAGGCAATGATTTATTTTCCAGAATTTTGCTGGAAGATCTTTTGCATGAAGCATGGAAGTCCTCCGTCCACAGCTTATAAAAATTGAAGGGCGAATTTACAGGAAGAACTTTATACAAGAACAGACCTATCAGCATGAAGATGAAGATGAAGATTTCTATGGAGGTAATAATACCCCATAGTCAGGTTAGAGATAGGCTATTCTCTCACTTTCTTGGTTCCAGATAAGACTATTCTTTCATACCATAGCAGTGATACTTTGTTTTAGATATTTGTCAGCACCTAGCTTTGAGGATAGGACTTAGCTAGGCAGCCTAAATCTTCAGACTCCTTTAGGGGATCATTGTCAAGCTTCACATAGATCTGTGATTTTAACAGTTAGGGGTACTTAATCTTGGTGGAAGCTGACTATATTGTTTATAAATAAAGGTGTATTTCATCTTTGGTAATTTAGCAAAAGGTAGTTTATTCATATCTTTCATATGAAATTGGGTTTCCTGAATTGTTGGTATTTACTAAGCACCTATCGTGTACAGATTCTAGATTCTGGGGGAGATACAAAGGTTAGTTAGGTAAGACTGCCTTGGCAGTGGATAGATAGATAGATAGATAGTCTGACAGTAAGTCAGTAAACATTTATTATGTATCTGTTATGTACTAGGCACTGTAAGAGCTGGGGGTACAAATATGAAAAACAGACAGTCCCCATTCTCAAAGGGCTTACAACCTAATGGAGGAAGACAGCGTAAAAAACTGGAGGGTGGGGGAAAGGTACCTAATGAGGTCAGGGTATGGTGGAGAAATCAGAGATGTCCCAGAGTAGTACAGCCACATGAGGAATTATATATGTATATGTTGATGTGTGTATATGCAAATCATAATAGTACAACATCCTAGATAAAGTTTAGAATTAGGATACTCTTGAAGATGACTACTGTTGTAGGATTTGGAGTCAGGTGTGGCATTAGGATTGTAGTCCTCTCATTTTACAGTATATAAATATATCAGGTCAAAACATTCTGTGAAGAGGAAATGAAAGACCATTACTAATTCTGGGGTGACCTTTTTTTAAACTTTAAAGTATAGATAGATATTCAACAGGTGTGTTGGAACATTCCAAGAATAGGATTTGACATGAGCAAAAGCATGGAGAGAGGAAAATGTGGGTCACCTGGGGGGGATGCCCTGAAGTCTACTTTTTTACTGTAACTAAGAACATATGGTAGGAGAATAAAATAGTATGAGAAG
Source organism: Petaurus breviceps papuanus (assembly GCF_028583685.1). Classification (NCBI taxonomy): domain Eukaryota; kingdom Metazoa; phylum Chordata; class Mammalia; order Diprotodontia; family Petauridae; genus Petaurus; species Petaurus breviceps. Next base: position 837,541 of record NW_027187353.1, read on the forward strand.
ACTGTAATTCTAGTGTGTTACCAAATTCTGAAGGGTCATAAATACCAGGCACAGGAATTTGAACTTTACTCAGTAGAAAATAGGGAGCCAGTGAGAGAAGAAGAAGGGGTTGTTACATTTTTAAGTGGATAAGGTACTGGACTTGGAGTCAAGAGGATGTAGATTCAAATCCCTCCTCAGACACAAACACTTTGTGAATTAATGCAGGCAAGTAGCTTTTCTCAGCCTTAGTTCCTTACCTCTAAAATGGAAATAATAATAGCTGTGGCACTTGCCTTGTTAGGGTGTTTGTGAAGATCCCAAGAGAAAATGTATATAAGGTTCTTTGCAAACTTTAAAAAAGTGCTACATAAATATTAGCTGCTGTTCTTATTATGGAGAAAGTGACTTGGGTCTGTGTCTCTTCTGCTCCCTTCTGCTGGAAGTCTAACCTTTTGGGGAGCATCATGGACCACTTTGGTAGTCTGGTGAAGCCTGTGGACCCCTTCTCAGGATAATGATTTTAAATAAATAGTTGAAGATTTCAACTTATTTGTTGAATTTCAGTTAGACATTAGTGAAAATAAAGATGTAATTTTTTTTCCTATCCAGGTTCACGATTTCCTGCAGTCTATCTCTGGAACTCTTGTGAACCCCAGTTTAAGAACCCTTGAATTTGAAAATCTGGATTTGAGTCCTGGTTCTGGTACTTAATAGCTACATGATTTTGGGCAATTCTCTTCTCTTTCCTTATTTATAAAATAAGGGCACTGCATTAGTGTGCCCATGTTGTTTCTGTGGTTCCCTGTTGCCATGAGGATAATCCACAGTCTCTTCTGTTGGACATTTGAAACCCTCTATAGTCTGACTGACTCTAACTCACTTTTCTCAGTTCATCATGTATCACTTTCCTTCTTGCACTGTCTTCTTCATTCCTCATGGTCCATTTATAGTCTCTTTATCTTTGCATAGACTCTCTCATGTCTAGGTTGCATTCCTTCCTTACCTCTTAGGACTCCAGGCTTTCCTCAAGCTTCAACTCAAGTGCTATCTTCTAATTCTAATTACATGAAACCCTTCCCCTGCCCCCAAACCTCCATTGTTAATGTTCTCTTCCTCCACCTTCCTCAGATTGCTTTGTCTACATTTGTTTGTTTCCATGTTATTTTTCCGTAAAGAATGTCTGCTTCTTGAGGGCAAGAACCGTTTCATTTTTGTCTTTGTATCCCACAAATAGTGGGTGCTCAATATTTGTTTACTGAATGAAAAAATATTGAATGAATGAATGACTTCTAGAGTCCCACCCGGTTCCAAATCCTTCAGTCCTCTTAGCCTCCGAGGACATTTTGAGGTATCAACTTTTTGAAGCTGTGGTATGTTGCAGGTATGGTTTTAGAGAGGCACTTGAGGAAAGAGTTTTAAACTCAGACTCAGGAGAGTCCTGCCTCTGACAGTAACTGTGTGACTTTGTACAGATTACTTAACCTCTGTTTCTTCCTCTGTAAAAGTAAAATAATTTCCATAGTTTCCACCTTGCCATTGTTATGAAGATCAAGTAAGATAAAATAAAGTGCTTTTTAAATTTAAAGCACTATATATATATATATATATATATATATATAAAAGCTATGATTATTATTATATTAAGTTTAGTTAGGTTTAATTAGGTTTGAATCACCAAACAGTATCATTCAGCCACTCTGATAATGTTTCCTGTTAGTCTGCAGGTCCTTCCATTAGGCCTGTGATATACTTTTGGGTGAGGTAGTTAAAATTCCTTGTTTCCATTGGTCCCCTGGGTTCTTTTCCAGACTGTCATTCCTAGAGTTAGGCCCTCTTAGATCTTTGAGGTTTGGAGTGCTAGATGATCAGGGCCCTTGTATGGTGTCTCAGGACAGAGTGCTAAGGACCTTGTAGTCCTTGGGTGCTTGGGCTGTCCTGGTCTGAGCATTGCTGTGATGCATTGGTCACTATTGCTCCTTGGGGCTTCCAAAGCCCTCACACTGTACTTTTATGATTACTCTAGGATTTTCCGTCCTCCTTAGAGATTTTTTTAGGGGAGCCCTTGACTCTTGCTGCCTCATACGCAAGGTTTCTCTGGTTACTCTGGGAATCTGTTGATTTGATTGCTTGCATTGTACTGCTGTACTCACTTGGCATGCTTTCCTATTGCCTTTGGGCTTCTGGCTCACTTTTTGTGCAATTTGTGGGTGGAAGAAGTTGATTACTGTAGTTTCTCATTGAATTTCTGGTAAACAACATATTTTTGGATTCTGGTTTCTAATGCATTCTGCTATTCGCTTTTGTTTTATGAGTTCATCTGATTCACATTCGGTTATGATTACTTACTGTGCTTTTGCCTCTATCCTGCTTTCTTCTGTTTATCCTTTTCTCTTTTTATCTTGTCCTCCTCTAAAGTCTGTTTTGTTTCTGACCATTTCCTTCTTTTATCTGCTCTCCCTTTTATCAACTTCCCTTTTCTTTATCCCCTTCCTCTCTTACTGGGGCCATCTCATGTTGTCCGGTTCCATATCTGGCCACTGGTCCCAGGTGGCTCCGGAGGAGAAAGTGAAGCTGGTGACTTTGCATAGTCTTCACTTAAAACCAGTTCACTTGAAAGTCATGGCTTTATCTTCCTGATGTTATGGTCCTCTTCGAAAATGAAGGACAAACCACAACCTTTGAATAGTATGAGCTGCCCCACTGGGGACCCAACTGATGAGTTCCAGTTGGGAACTGATCCTGTCCTTCCCTCCCCTTCTCCTCCCCTCCTCTTCCCTTCTGCTCCCCTCCTCCCCTCTTCTCCTTCCCTCTTCTCTTCTTCCCTTCCCCTCCTTCCCTCCCCTCTTTTCCTCCCCTTCCTCATCATCTCTCCTCTCCGTCATGCCCTTACTTCCTGAGGGTGCCCTCCCCAAAGGTATTTTGAAGACTGAAAAAGACCTATATATCTTGGGGTTTATTGCCTAGATTTTTTTCTTAAAGACATACCTTAAACCCAAATTCACTCTGCCTCTCATTGATCGACCAACAACAGGTTCCTACCCGAGCACCACTTAATGGTTGTTGTTTGGGCCCTGATGGATCAGAGTGAGTATAAATAGAAATTGTTTCTTCTTTGGCCAGAAACTCTGAGGATCTTTCCCTCCTAGGTTATTTATTTATTCATTTTGGATTAAAGGGGCCATCCCCTGGATCCCTTCTTAAACAGTGCTAATCACTGAGTGGGATTGCCTCAGTCAAAGTGAGAACTCAGAAGGACCTTAGTTTAAAAAGGCCAATGTCTCCCTACCGCATCCTGGGCTGTACCAGTTGTCCTGATCTATATCTGGCCACTGTATACAGAGAGCTCCAGAGGAGAAAGTAAGGTTGTGACTTTGCACAGTCCTTCCTCACTTAGAACAAATTCACTTGCAAGTCATAGCATCGCCTTTCTGATGTCATGGTCCTCTTTGAGAATGAAGTACAAACCACAATCCTCTCCTTTTCTGTTGGGTGGGATAGATTTCTGTTACCAATTGACTGTGTGTGTGTACTTTTTTCCCCCCTTTTTTGAACCAATTTAGATGTCAGAAGGGTTCAAACTTTTCCCACCTTCAGGGGGACTCCCATTACCTCATCATTTCCCCCACCACTGTATTTGTGTGCTTCTTTTATGTGAGATAATTTTTCCCATTCTTCTCCCTTTCCCATTCATTCCCCGGGCATCCCTATCCTCACCTATCCATTTTTTTTTTACATCATCCCAACATAATCAACTCACTTTCTCATTCTCTATGTAGCATCCTTCTAAGTGCCCTAATAATGATAAAGTTATTAGATGATACATGTATCATCTTCCCATATGGAAAGGTACACAGTTTAATTTTATTGAGTCCCTTATGATTTCTCTTTCATGTTTACCTTCTTTGTGTTTCTCTTTAGTCTTATATTTGAAAGTCAAATTTTTTTTTATTCAGTTTTGGTCTTTTCATCAAGAATGCTTGAAAGTCCTTTATTTCATGAAATATTCATTGTTATCTTGAAGGATTATACTCATTTTTGCTGGGTATGTTATTCTTGGCTGTAATCCTGTCTCTTTTTCAGAATATCATATTTCAAGCCACTCCAATCCTTTAAGGTTGTAGCTGCTAAATCATGTGTGATTCTGACCATGGCTCCATGGTATTTGAATTGTTTCTTTCTGGCTGCTTTAAGTATTTTCTCTTTGAGCTGGGAGCTCTGAAATTTGACTATAATATTCCTGGGAGTTTTCATTTTGGGATCTCTTTCAGATGATTGATAGATTCTTTCAATTTCTATTTTACCCTCAGGTTCTAGTATATCAGGCAGTTTTTCTTGATAATTTCTTGAAATATGTCTAGACTTTTTCTTTCATCATGGCTTTCAGGTAATTTGATAATTCTTAAATCTTCGCTCCTTCATTTATTTTCTAGGTTATTAGTTTTTCCAATGAATTTTTTCTCATTTTCTTTTATTTTTTCATTCTTTTGACTTTGTCTTATTGTTTCTTGATGTTTCATGGGATCATTAGTTCCATTTTTCCATTTATAATTTTTAAGAAATTATTTTATTCAAGTGAGCTTTTGTACCTCTTTACCATTTGGACAATTCTTTTTTGTTTATAAGGTGTTATTTTCTTCAGTATATTTTTTTTGGCCTCTTTTACCAAGCTGTTAATTATTTTTTCATATTTTTCTTCTTTTGCTTTTGTTTCCTTAAGTTTTCCTCTACTACGCTTATTTGATTTTGAAAATAATTTTTTAGCTCTTCCAGGAATTTTTGTTGTTCTTATGTCCAGTTCGCATTTTTTTCTTTGAGGTATCACTTTGTAGGTGCTTTGACTTCATTGTCTTCTTCTGAGTTTGTGTCTTGATCTTGCCTGTCATCATATTAGCTGTTTATAGTCATATTCCTTTTTGCTGTTGTTGTTTGCTTATTTTTCTACTCTGTTTCTTTACTTGGAACTTTATTTTAATGTTGGACTCTGTTGGGGGTGGGGGGAGGGGGTTCTGTCTTACCCTTCATGCTTTTTTCCCCACTGATGTTTTCAGAGCTAATTCTAGGGTTTTGAAGTTTCCAATGCTTACTACTCCCTTGATCTGCACTCTTGTCCTTCCTCAGGAAGGGCCCGGCCCTGCTTCCCTTGAGACTGGAAGTTATACTGCCCTTCAGGGCTTCCATTCCCTCTTGATATAAAGTGCTCCTGTATAGGCAGTAGAGTTGCCAAACAGCATATGGTAGCGCAGGGGTACAAACAGCTAGTACAGGGGTATCCTGTAGTCTCTTTCTGACCAGTTGCCAGATCCCCTTTCCATCTCTGACTTGAGTGCTCCTGAAGCTATTTTTGCTTCTATCACCACCTCTTAGTCCCACCAGTGGTATTTCATCCACCTGGACTCTAGGTCAGCCTCATCATTTGTATTACAGATCCCTCTTTCTGACCCATGTTATCTTGGGCTGGAAGAGTGTGTCACTCTGGCCTTTTGTTGACTCTGCCACTCCAGAATTCTATTTGAGCCATTATTTTAAAGTTGTTTGGAGGGGAATGTTGAGAGATCTCAGCTGAGTGCTTCTCTACTTCACCTTCTTGGCTCCGTGCTCCTCTCTTTGGCTTTTTTAATCATTATTCAGTCTAACATGAATTTCGGGGTTTTTCAGGAGTAAGTACGTATGAGCTGGGCAGTTTGCTGTAAAGCTTCTCTCTTGGCCAGAAGTCCCTGCAGATCTTTTAATATTTCAAGTATGCTATCGTAACTCTTGTTTTGACCATCTGTTAATTATTTTCTCTAGCAATAATAATAATATTTAGCAATTATATAGTACTTTAAGTTTTGTAAAGTGCTTTATACATGCTATCTCATTTGACTCTTATAGCTCTGTGAGGGAGGTGCTGTTATTATCCCCATTTTGTAGATACAGAAACAAGCTGAGGGAAGTTGAGTGACTTGCCTAGGGTCACTTAGCTAATTGGAGGCAGGATTTGAATTCAGATCTTCTTGACTCCAAGTCTAGCATTCTTTTTTTTTTTTATTCTGAATTTTATTTATTTATTTATTTTTTTAATTAAATTTTGCTTATTTTTAGTTTACATCATTAATTTCCACAAGATTTTGAGTTACAAATTTTCTCCTCTTCTTTCCCCTACCGACCACCCCAAAACAGCGATCCCATTATATACCCCCTACCCCAATCTGCTCTCTCTTATATCCTTCCCCATCCCCCCTCTGACTTTGCAGTAGGTAGGGCAAGATGGATCTCTATACCCCAGTGCCTGTATATCTTATTTCCCAATTGCACGTAAAATATATATATATATATATATATTTTTTTTTTTAAACATTTGATTTTAAAACTTTGAATTTCAGATTCTTTCCCTTCCTCCCTCGTCACCCACCCTTACTGGAAAGATAAGCAATTAAATATAGGTTGTATGTGTGTAGCTATGCAAAACATTTCCTTAGTGGATATATTGTGAAAGACTGACTATATTTCCCTCCATCCTATCCTACCCTCCACTTGTTCTATTCTCTGCTTTGACCCTGTCCATTTTCAAAAGTATGTGCCTTTTTTTGCCTTTTTTTTTGGAGGGCAATTGGGGTTAAATGACTTGCCCAAAGTCACATGGCTAGTTTTTTTTGGTGTGTGTTAAGTGTCTGAGGCCGGATTTGAACTCAAGTCCTCTTGACTCCAGGGCCAGTGCTCTACTCACTGCACCACCTAGCCGCCCCAAAAGTGTGTGCTTCTAACTTCCCTCCTCCCCAACTTGCCTTGCCCTCCATCATCCCCCCTTTTATCCCCTTCCCCACTACTCTCCTGTAGGGTGAATTACCCTATTTAGTGTGTGTCATTCCCTCCCTAAGCCAAATTCAATGAGAATAAGGTTGACTCATTCCCTTTTGCCTTCCTGTTCTTCCCCTCCATTGTAACAGTTTCCCCTTGCTTTTTCTATATGAGATAATTTACTCTATTCTGTCTCTCCCCATCTCCTCTCATTATATTCCTCTGTCACTTCTCAGATTTCACCTTTTAAATATCATCTCTTCCTATTCAATTGATCTTGTGCCCTCTGTCTATGTATACCTGTATACATATATACACACACTCACATATGTATTCATGTGCCCATATACCCTCCTATATAGACATATATATGTATGTATACTTACATACATGTATACATATATATGTACACACACATTTATATTCCCTTTAACTATTCCCATACTGAGAAAAGTTTCATAACTTACAATTATCATTTTTCCATGTAGGAATCTAAATAGTTCAACTTTGATAAGTTCCTTATGATTTCTTTTCCCTGTTTACCTTCTCATGCTTCTCTTGCTTCTTGTATCCGAATGTCAAATTTTCTATTCAACTCTGGTTTTTTCATCAAAAATGCTTGAACGTCCTCTATTCCTTTGAATGACCATATTTTCCCCTGAAACATGATACTCAGTTTTGCTGGGTAGGTGACTCTTGGTTTTAATCCCAGCTCCTTTGACCTCTGGAATATCATATTCCAAGCCCTTCAATCCCTCAGTGTAGAAGCTGCCAGATCCTGTGTTATCCTGATAGTGTTTCCACAATATTCAAATTGTTTCTTCCTGGCTGCTTGTAATATTTTCTCCTTGATCTGGGAATTCTGGAACCTGGCTATAATATTCCTAGGAGTTTTCTTTGTGTGATCTTTTTCAAGAGGTAATCAGTGCATTATTTCAACATCTATTTTGCCCTCTGGTTCTAAAACATCAGGGCAATTTTCTTTAAGAATTTCTTGAAGGATGATTTCTAGTTTTTTTTTTTTTATTATGGCTTTCAAGTAGTCCCAATAATTTTAAAATTATCTCTCCTAGATCTATTTTCCAGGTCAGTGGTTTTTCCCATGAGATATTTCACATTGCCTTATATTTTTAAAATTTGTTTGGATCTGTTTAATCGTGTCTTGATTTCTCATAAAGTCACTAGCTAACATTTGCTCCAATCTGATTCTGAAGGAATTATTCTCTTCAGTGCGCTTTTGAGATTCTTTTTTCCATCTGGCAAATTTGGCTTTTTAAGGCATTCTTCTCTTCATTGCCTTTTTGGGCCTCTTTTGCCATTTGAGTTAGTCTATTTTTTAAGGTGTGATTTTCCTCAGTCCGGCTGTTGACCCTCATTTCGTAATTTTCTTGCATCATTCTCATTTCTCTTCTCAATTTTTCTTCCACTTCTCTTATTTGGTTTTCAAAATCCTTCTTAATGTTCTGTATGGCCTATAACCAACTTGTATTTTTCTTGGAAGCTTTTGGTGCAGGAGTTCTGACTTTGCTGGCTTCCTCCTGTTCCTTGCTTTGATCCTTTTTGTCCCCAAAACAGGAGTCTAATGTCGGATTGTTCTGTTTGCTTTGCTTCCTTTGCTTGCTCATGTTGCCACTCACTTGACTTTTGAGCTTTTTGCCATAGTAGAACTCTGCTTCCAGAGAGGGGAGCTTTGTCCCAAATTGATAGGGTTTTCTCAGCTGCTAGAGCTATTAGTGCATGATCTTAATATATATATATATATAGGAGACAGCTTGTTGGAGAAAAACTTTTAAGATAATTTTTTGCTTTGTCTAGTCAAATACTTTTTGTAATCACAAGCTAGCAAACCCAGTAGGGTATTGCATTTTCTCTCAGTTGTATAACTCTAAATATGTGATCTTCTGTGGAAAATCATCTGAAAGTTTGCTAGTTCTCTTTTTGTATTTTTTTATCATTACCGTGATACATGAATAGCCCATTTCCATAAACATTTTATTGAGATAAGAAATTAGGCTTATGGGTCAGTAGCTGCTGATGTTTTTCATTTGCCTTTTTAGTATTTTAGGGTCTGCTATTTGTCAGGCACTGTGCTAAGTGTTGAGGATTCAAAGACAAAAAGGAAACAGCTCCTCATCTCAGTGTGTTTACATTCTATTGAGGGAAAACACCATTTACACACATTAGTATATACAAAATAAATACAAAGTATTTTTTTGGGGAGATTATTGATTACTAGGGAGCTTGGGAAAGGTCTTTTGTAGGAGTAATACTCTCTCTAATCTTTTCCAGTCTTTGGAATTCTCTGTTTTGTGAAATTTCGAAGACTAAGTTTTTAAGATTACATTGCTTCCTGCACAGATTTCTTCTGTCAGATCTAGCTTAGAGCTGCCTGCCTTTAAATCCAGATTCGGGCAGGAGCTGGGACCATGGAAGAAGAACCATGGAAGTTTAGAGCCAACCTCAAGTCAAGAGGAAAAGTCCTCTTACCAGATGCTGAGAAGATTATGATTTACTGTGACTTGGGGGTGGACAACTTTGACCTTTGAAGGAGGCTTGCTTCTTAAGGATGATTGAATTAAGGACTTACTAAATGATTGTACTTTGTTTAAAACTATGTGGCCCCTTTGGTGAAAAGTATGTGACCACTTTTTGATAACTTGTTATGTTATAACATTGTGATCGCTGTACTTTGATTTCTATGAATGTTTTGCTTTGATTCAATGCTGAATAAATAGAGAGTTCACTATACTATGTAATCAGAAACTTGAAGCTGTTCACAACAGCAGTTCTCTGGAAAGTTGCTCGTGCTTGGCTTTATACCATCCTTCCTTACTTCATCTTCTTAAAATGTAACTTTTACTTGGGGACTGGAGTATTAGAATCTGAATGCAGCAGTTCTATTTTTAATGACCTTTTTTCTTTTTGGTCTTTTTTGGGATACTCAGTGCTTAGCACAGAGACTGGCACATAGTAGGTGCTTTAAAATGCTCATGGATTTGATGGTACTATAGAATTGCTGGCAGATGTGTTCTATTTTGTGTTTATATCTTATTCCCTTTCTATTTTCCTCTGTAAATGCTTTTAGGATAATTTTGCTATTTGGATTTCAGTGCCACACTTTCTGCTGGCTGGTTTTCCACTCCACTGCTTTGTGAAATAATTCTCTTAGTATCATAGATTCAGAGCTGGAGGGGACTCTAGAGCTCATTTAGTCCAACTTCCTTATTTGACAATTTAGGAAATTTGAGACTCAGAGACACTAAGTGATTTCCCTCAGGTCTCATCTGGTCAGTAGCAGAGCTAGGATTCAAGCACAGATTCCATAATTTTAAATCCAGAGCTTTCCCCACCATACTCTGTTATCCATCACCCTTCTCCATAATATTTTGCACAGGAGCTTATCTTTTAAACTAGTTTGCATTCCATTTGGCAAGGAAGTTGAATTTACTGCCTAAGGTGGTTTCAGGACTCTTGGCTTCCTCAGTATGGAGAACTTTTTGTATAAATTATGTGTTTAGACCTGTAAAATCATTGGTGTGAACTTCTGGTGAGGAAAACTCCCTTGGGGCATTGAGAGATTAAATGACTGGCACAGGGTTACAAGACCAATGTGTTAGATGCAGGACTTGAACTCACTGTTTCTTGACTCAGGGTTCTTTACTCACTATTCTGTGCTGGGTTTTTTTTTTTTCCATCAGTTAAATTTCTGATCATGATGATTAGAATGAATTTCTTTACTTTTTTCTGTTTCCAGTTTTTGATTTCCATCTTTTTGTCTCAACAGCTTATTTAAATAAAGCTATCATAACTGAATGCAGCTTTCTTTTAATTCAATAGTGATTTTTTACCTTGTACTCTAACCAGTTAATGATCTGACCTTCACATGGGTATCTGGTTTTGAAATAACACCTGGGGGTGGCTAGGTGGCGTAGTGAATAGAGCACCGGCCCTGGAGTGAGGAGGACCTGAGTTCAAATGTGGCCTCGGACACTTAACACAAAACTTGCCATGTGACCTTGGGCAAGTCACTTAACCCCAATTGCCCTGCCTTCCCCCCTCCAAAAAGAAAAAAAAAAGAAATAACACCTGGGTTAGTAACTATTTTTTTCTATATAATTTGTAATTAGAAGTATATACATGTGGTTTGAAAGCTAGTCCATTGACTTAATACAACAGGACATATATAATATATTTTATCTATCTATCTATCTATCTATCTATCTATCTATCTATCTATCTAT
>NW_027187353.1:848550-872964 GCF_028583685.1 Petaurus breviceps papuanus
TATCTATCTATCTATCTATCTATCTATCTATCTATCTATCTATCTATCTATCTATCTATCTATCTGTCTGTCTGTCTATCTATCTGTGCCTGGTAATAGATATGGACAGTGAATTGGGCCTTGAACTTATAGTAAGAAGATTGCTGCCTGGATTACATTTGGAAATTGCACATTCATTTTAATAGTCCCAATCTGCTTCCCAGCACAAAAGTCCCATCTTTTTAGCACATTCATTCTGGTTGATGCTGTATGGTTGTGAATCTTGCAACATCACTGATCATTTCCAGGGAATCAAAGTTTTAGATGACCCAAAGTTCACTGAGAGACTTACAGTAGCTGAAGCATATTTTCAGTGATGACACACATTAAAATTGGTATAAGGACTATTATTCAGGAAATGGATGATCAGAAAAAGTGAGTGTGCTGATCATAAGAGGCATCATGGTTTGGTAGATAGAGTGTTGAACTTGGAATGTGGAAACCTAGACCCAAATCCTGCTTCAAACTCCTACTTGCTGTGAGAAACCATAGGCCAATCATTTAGCATGTCATAGCTTCAGTCTCCTAGATATAAAATGGCCATATTTCAGAGCTGAAGGGGACTCTAGGGCTCAACTAGTCCAACTTCCTCATTTAACAGTTTGACAATATGTCAAATTATCTAAACAACAGAGTTGTGAGGGATGCATTTTGCAAACCTTAAAGTGTTATATAGATGTGAATGATTACAGCAATGTTTGATGGTATTGCAAGATTAAGGCACTAACAGGTGGAAAGCCTGAGTACCGACACTGATAAAATAAAAATAAATAGAGGTAGAAGAAGGCTTCCAGTATATTGAGTAGATCCTCTGTGGCAGGTCTGTGGGAGAACATGGGCATGAATCATACAGGATGAAAAGACCTAGATGGGCTGCGATCCGTGATGGAGGGATGAGATCTCAGGTCCATAGGAGCATTTAAGATAGAGTCAGTTTCATTTTTTTTTTTTGTATTCATCAGAGTTCTGTGTCCAGTACGTTTTAATTCCATTCTTTTTTTAACTAGTATTTTATTTTTTCTAATTATATGTAAAGACAATTTTTAACATTATTTAAAAAAAATTTTGAGTTCCAAAGTCTCTTTTCTCCTTTCTTCTCCCTAAAATGGTAAGCAATTTGATATAGGTACTTCTATTTTTTTTTGCCTTTTGGAGGGGGGAGGGCAGGGCAATTGGGATTAAGTGACACACGGCTAGTAAATGTTAAGTGTCTGAGGTCAAATTTGAACTCAGGTACTCTAGACTCCAGGGCTGGTGCTCTATTCATTGTGCCACCTAGCCACCCCAGGTAGTTCTATTATTTTTTTTTTTTTTGCTTTTTGGAGGGCAATTGGGGTTAAGCGACTTGCCCAATGTCACACGGCTAGTTTTTGTGTTAAGTGTCTGAGGCTAGATTTGAACTCAGTTCCTCCTGATTCCAGGGCCGGTGCTGTATCAGCAATGCCATATTCACAATGCCTATGGAGATTACAGATATGCTGATATAATTATCCATCACAAAATACGTCATGCTTACCATATGGGGGATTAAACTAGAAAATTTATTAAGATACCAAAAGACTGAGTCCCAAAACCAGAAAATGAAAGCCATCAGAGTAGTTATGACATTGGCACAGGTAGATAAAGTAGAAAGCACCCACATTTTCAAGCCTTTAAAATAGAACAGGCTACCTCAGGCAAAGGTCCTCCTCTCCCCACTCACAGCAACCACTCAGCGTCCGGGAAGCGCGCTCCCAGCAGCTCCGGCCCCTGGCAGTCCTCAGCAGGAGTCCTTAGCAGAAATTCTGGCTAACTAAAAAAGGATTTTGCGCTGCCGCTGCCTCTGCTGCTGCTGCCACCGTCGCCACTACCGCCAGCCACCGCAGGAACTCTAGTTTTGGCTTCTGCTTCCTCTTGCTCTGCCCCTTCCTGCTACGTCAGCAAGTCCAATGGGGCATGGAAGATCTTTAAATCCTATAACCCTTACATTCGGCCCCAAGATCTTTCATGTCTCTTACTTGGCAAAAATACAGTAGGAATAACTGGTGTCAACAAAATTTCACAGCAATATAACAAGAATAGCACACAATAAACAGAAAACCATATTTTAGGGTGGGGCTTAAGCACAAGCTCTCCATCATTCCCCCCACCCCGAACAAATGGGGCCCCAAAATCTTGTGGTAAGGGGTGAAGATCTCTTCTTCTATGGCTACTTGCTGCTGAAATTGGATGTAGAGCTGTCCCTGTCCTAAGGGGTCCCATTTGAGAGGTCAGTTCTTAATATGCTTGATGCCAGGTCCAAGGGTGACACATCACAGTTGCAGACAGGGGGTGACATCCAGCTTAAGCTATCAGGCATCTACAGATGGAGGGTACCAAGCCTGTGGAAACAAATCTAACAAACAAAAAATCAAGAAGAAGCAAAGAAACAATAACCAGACTATTGTAGCCTCACTCACGGTAGAATAAATGACTTAAGGGTACAATTTTGTAATCATCTTCTCCAGAATAAACAATAGTTACAGTGTTATCCCTCCCATATGCTATAATATCTGCAGCCTTTGGAACATCATCTGGCTTCCGTTTTACCCATACTTTAGCTCCTGATTTTATTCTATCAGTAGAACCAAATTCTTCAGTTCCTGTGACAGTTATTTTGGAAGGAGGGTCAGTTTTTACAAGTGGTATTGTTTTACAAGGAATGATAATCACTTGAACTATCCTATCATTTTTGTGAATCTGTATGGGCCCTTCACCTAGATTCTGGAATGTTACAACAATTTCTCCTTGATAATTAGAATCTATTACTCCAGCCAATACATGTGTTCCTTGAGCTGCTAATCCTGATTTGGGTAAAATCTGGCCAAAGTGATTTTTAGGGATTCTTATGCATGTCCCAGTGGAGATTTTTCTTATTTCTTTTCTGTCCAACCAAAAGTCCTCTAAACAATGTAAATCATACCCCACCGAACCAGGTGGTCCTGGGTATGGTGCTGGGACATCTGGCCTCAAGGTCCAATACTCAATATTTGGGATCTTGTGTGTTTGTTGTTTTCTAATTTGCAGATTGGGGGTCATCATTCTGGCTAGAGGTGTACTTCCTCCCAATGGTCTATTATTCAAATTACGCAAAGCCATGAACAAATTATCCTTCCTATGTTGATATGAATTATTGGAACTTAACTTCCTCAACTGTTCTTTCAGTAATCCATTCATTCTTTCAATTAACCCAGATGCTTCTGGATAATATGGAATATGATATATCCATTCTATATTGTTTAGTATACAATACTTCTTCATTTCATTGCCTTTGAAATGTGACCCATTGTCACTTTGAATCTGCATTAGGGTTCCATAATATAGGCTTATGAGATCTAGAGTTTTACAAGTGTTTTTCTGGGTTGCATTCTTATAAGGACAAGCTACTAGTACACCTGAATAGGTGTCAACACAAGTACATATAAATCTGCATCCTTTATCCAGTGGTAGTGGACCAATATAATCTATTTGCCAGATTTGGGCTGGGACTTTTCCTCTTGCTATCTCTCCAGTTACTACCCAAGGAACAGTTCGCTCCTTTTCCAATTGACACATATGACATTCTTCTGCTATCTGTTTTAACAGTGAATGAGAGATACTAATACCTCGATCTTGTGCCCACTGGTGTGTGGCCTGGACCCCCAAATGGCCTGCTGTTTGGTGGACCCATTTTGATAATACCGGATCATCAGTTGTTGTCAAAGTAGGGACAATATTTTCAGTAACAATCTTTGCCAGTCGATCAGCATGAGCATTGTACTCACGTTCCGGTGTGGTGGGGGCCACGTGAGCATCTACATGAAAAACTGACAAGTCAGTAACCAAAGACATGTTCCAGATATCTTCCCATAATTCTTTTCCCCAGACTTGTTTACCATGAATTTCCCAATTTTCATTTTTCCACATGGGCATCCATGTAGCTAACCCATTAGCTACCGCCCATGAATCAGTGAATATATGACACTGTCCTCCTTGTTCTATTTTGATGGCTTGATATACTGCCATAAGTTCAGCATATTGGCTACTTGCACCTATCCCAGTACTTTCCAAAGTCCTTCTAGTGCATGGGTTATAGGCCACTGCTTTCCAATGTCTTTTTTGCCCCAAATATTTTGCTGTCCCATCGGTAAACCATGCATGTCTCTTTTGTTCCTCAGTTAATACATCGTATCCCTCATTCCATTTTACAGTGGACTGTACCAACTGTTGCTTTGGCTTAGGGGGTGTGTCATTCCTCTCAATTTCTATGTTTGCTACAGATTCATGTAGAGCAGAGACTCCGCTTTTGCCTGTTTTCGCTCTATTTTGAATATACCACTTCCATTTGATTATACTAGCCTCTTGGGCATGTCCAATTCTGTGAGAAGCTGGGGTACTCATTACCCAGGTCATATTCGGGATTCCAGGTCTTAATATCACTTCATGGCCCACAGTCAGTTGTTCGGTCTCCACCAAAGCCCAATATGCAGCTAACAACTGCTTTTCAAAAGGTGTATACTGGACTCCAGATGAAGGGAGTTTCCTACACCAAAATCCCAAAGGTACATTTCGGCTTTGTTGTTTTTGCCATAAGCTCCAGTTTGCATAATCATCTTGTACAGTCACTTGCAATTCCACTGGACCATTTTGCATGGGCCACAAATCTAGGGCCAATTGTATGGCAGCCTTGGCTTCTTCAAAAGCTTTACTCTGCTCAAGTCCCCAATCGAATTCATATTTCTTCCGTGTGACTCTATATAAAGGTTTTAAAATCTGTCCCAAATGTGGAATGTGGTGCCTCCAGTATCCAAACAATCCTATGAACTTTTGGGCCTCCTTCTTATTGGTAGGGGTAGGAAAATCCTGAATCTTTTGTCGGGCTTGAGGAAGAATCTCCCTTAGCCCCTTGTTCCATTGTATACCCAAAAATTTCACATTTTGAGCTGGTCCTTGAACCTTTGCAGGGTTAATTTCCCACCCTTTACTTTTCATATGCTCAATTAGAAGGGTCAAACTCCTTTCCACTACTTTCGCATCTTTTCCCTGTATCATGATATCATCAATGTAGTGGGTAAGCTGTACACCAGGTAGCTTTAATTCATCCAACTGTTCAGCCACAATCCTGTGACAAATAGTGGGGCTATGTATGTACCCTTGTGGCAAGAGGGTGAAAGTATATTGTCTACCCTGCCAAGTGAAAGTGAATTGGTCCCATTGTTTAGGGTCTATTGGGATGGTGAAGAAGGCATTTGCCAAGTCAATAACTGCATACCAAGTCCCATCATATGTCTGGATCCTTTCTGTTAAGGTGATGGTATCTGGAACAGCAGCATACAAAGAAGGAGTCACCTTATTCAACTGTCTATAATCCACAGTCATTCTCCATGTCCCATCTGATTTTCTTACTGGCCAGACAGGATTATTCCATCTTGTGGTTGTAGGGACTAACACTCCTGCTTCAACATATTCCTTTATAGTCGTGGTAATTTCATCTTGCCCACCTGGCACACGATACTGTTTTAAAGTAATTACTTCAGACGGTTCAGGCAAAGTGATTGGGTCCATTTTTAGTTTTCCCACTAAAACTGTATTAATTCCTATCTTCCTCACAGCAAATTGGTATCTTCCTTCAGGTAAATTCAGAGTCATGCCTCTCAATATATCTATCCCAATGATGTATTCAGGAATGGGTGCAACAACCACACTATATTCCTTCTTGGGTAACTGCCCAATTTTCATTGTTATTTTAACCTGTCTGGCTGATATTTCAGTGCCTCCTAGACCTGTGATGGTAATAGGAGTTCCATGTTTAAACTTATCAGGGTTTCCATAGATAAGTGTGGCCTCAGCCCCAGTATCAAGCAGTGCCCTAGTCACAGTAGTTGATCCATTCTTCCAATATATTGTTAAACCAATATGGGGTTGGCAATCTCTTCTGCATATTTCTTTTATCTGGGCTGGGGCTTGGCCTATCTCCTATTCCCACTGAAGGTGGGGCAAACTTGGATACAAAGATTTAGATTCAGAAATACCTGCAGGGGTGGTTCCTGCTTCCCTGTTCATTCTAATGCTAAGTACCTTTTCTTGGTACAGCTTATGCAGCTCTTCAGTTGGAATACCATCTATTCTTCTAAAGTCCACCCCAGCTCTTAATAGAGCAGTAAACAGTTCCCTTCTTGTTGGTCTATTTTGTCTCTGAATCCTCTGGCTGTTTACTCTTCTCTCTAGAGGCAATTTGTCTTTTTCCCATTCCCCTAAATCGCTTAATTGTGAAATCTTATCCAGCACCTCTGAAAGAGGGTGCCCTATTTCTCCAATTAATAGAGTCAGAATTAGGTGCTTATATGCAGGAGGAACTGTCTTCACTATGATATTTCTATGAGGAACTCCTAGGGGGGTATCATAATATGCATTTGCATCTCCAATCAAGATAGCAGTTTTCATTACCTCCTCCTCCTTTAGTTTTCTCATACAGTCTCTAAGTGAGTACCAGGGTCTGTCTCCCCTAGGCCACATAGATTCAGTTGGATATTGCTTTTTGCATCCTTCTGCAGCTAAAGCTAGAAGATTAGTTTTGTTATTTCCTCCTCGCATATGGTGATCCCTAAAAGCCTGGTGTACAAAAGGATTCTGACTGATACTTATGAATTTTAAACAGTCCTCATTGTCCAGTGTTATTTCTCCAGCGCCTTCATCAGTGATTCTTACTATCCAAGACACTAAAGACTCCCCCATTCTTTGGGTAAATCTACTCAATATATCAGTGATCTGTTGAGTGAAATCCTCAATTATCTCCCTGGACTCTGTTTTGCCTGGGTGGTTCTCCTGTCTTCTTCTTCGTATGGGGAGAGCTTCTACATTAGAAGACTCCTCATCTAACCTTGCTCCATTCTCCTCACACACATTCTCCTGGAAACTGTCAGGGCAACTCTGCCCAGCCTGTACAAAAGCTGCATGCACATTCGTTCTGCTAGTTTTTTGCTTCCTTTTAGCTACATGAACAGTAGCTTGCTCCTGGACCACATGAGTCCTTCCAGTTTGGTCTTCTGAGTGCTGTGACACAGAAGAATCTTCAGGCAAACCAGCTGACTCCCTAGCCATCCGAGCTCTTTCCTTCAGCAGCTTATCCCTACTTTTACACATAAGGCGATAACTTGTTAGCAGCACCCAGCCTCTCCTGCACACTCCTGCCAGTTCTTTGCCTGGTTCTATGGGTATTGCTTTCAAATATCTTTCCAAATCTCCAGGGTCTCCCTCTTTTAGCCTTGGTTCCCAGTTTTCACAGGGCCCTGTGCTTTTAGCCCATTCTCTGGCTAGAGAGGAATAAGGCAAATCCTCCCATCCTGGAATAGCCATTTCTCCCTCTAAAGCCCCACTGCTTCCAAATAGAGGCCTGACATTTTGTGATCCCATCCTCGTCGCCAAATGTATCAGCAATGCCATGTTCACAATGCCTATGGAGATTACAGATATGCTGATATAATTATCCATCACAAAATACGTCATGCTTGCCATATGGGGGAATAAACTAGAAAATTTATTAAGATACCAAAAGACTGAGTCCCAAAACCAGAAAATGAAAGCCATCAGAGTAGTTATGACATTGGCACAGGTAGATAAAGTAGAAAGCACCCACAGTTTCAAGCCTTTAAAATAGAACAGGCTACCTCAGGCAAAGGTCCTCCTCTCCCTACTCACAGCAACCACTCAGCGTCCGGGAAGCGCGCTCCCAGCAGCTCCGGCCCCTGGCAGTCCTCAGCAGGAGTCCTTAGCAGAAATTCTGGCTAACTAAAAAAGGGTTTTGCGCTGCCGCTGCCTCTGCTGCTGCTGCTGCTGTCGCCACCACCGCCAGCCACCGCAGGAACTCTAGTTTTGGCTTCCGCTTCCTCTTGCTCCGCCCCTTCCTGCTATGTCAGCAAGTCCAATGGGGCATGGAAGATCTTTAAATCCCATAACCCTTACAGGTGTTCTGCTCACTGTGCTACCTAGCCGCCCCAGGTAGTTCTATTCCTAAAAAAAGTATTCATGGGGGTGGCTAGGTGGCACAGTGAATAGAGCACTGACCCTGAAGTCAGAAGGACTGGAGTTCAAATCCCACCTCAGACACAACACAAAAAAAAAACTAGCCATGTGACCTTGGGCAAGTCACTTAACACCAATTGCCCTCCGAAAAGGGGGAAAAAAAGTATTCATGATATACAAGACTTGATGCTTCTTTAGCCCAAATCACTGTTTCCTTGTATTAATCTTAAACATTGAAATCATCAAAAATGAAATTATACCTTGAATTGGTTTGGAGTAACTCATCAATTTCTTTTTAGAATTTCTCAACATCTTCCTGTTGGTGAGTAAGGTAGAATTCTCTTCATGATGGCATTTTAGCTTTTGCTTATCATTAACACTGTAACTCAGAATGATCAAGTATCTTAGGAAATTGTTTCTTTTTACCTGTGTAATGAGAGAAACCAGTTTCACCAAAGGTATTCAGAGAGGAGAACTTGTAAATAGCCCTTCCAGTTATAAAACTACAACTTTGTTTTTCTTATACAATATAGATATGTTTTGGTTTGTCTAGTGGCCAAAAGATTGATACCCTGGAAGAGTTCTTACATTTAAAGTATAAGTAGTTAAAAAAATTAATGTTTACAGCTGGTTTAAATGCTTTATTATTTTTCAAACTCTTGTCCTTCCCTCACTTTCTGTCAGTGCATCGGCATTGCAAATTGGGATAGAGCCACAGCAGATTGAAGGGGGGAATTTATTTACTTTTATTTATTTCATGGGTTACTATGTCAGATTTCATGTGACTAATCTGGGATATTTCTAATCTGATTTATTTTATGTTGATTACTTTAGAATTATGTACTTTGCTAAGATTTCCATAACATGTGTAGTCAATACTTGGAATGTTCAGTGCATTGTAATGTAATTGTAGCACTATTTTTGGGCCCATGCTTTGGAATGAAAAGGCCTTTTATAGTGAGGTCTTTTTGGTCATTCCTCATCCTCAGGATAAAACTGCCATATACCAAACTCTATTCTATGTGAAATAGTGATAAAAAGTTCTAAGGAATAAGTACACTTATCGAGTACTAAGCTATCATAGTTAGGCCCCATGGAGAATACAAGAAACAAAACACGTTTCCTGCCCTTAGGAAGATTATTTTCTATATGGGAAAATACAACAGATGTGAAAAGTTAAATTACTTTCAAGACAATATGAAAAGTGCTTAGTGAGTGGTAGTGACAATACTTATCGAGGAGAGATGAGAGAGGTCACTACTACCTGGGATAATTAAAAAACCATCACGTCAGCTGGATTTCTTTGACCTGAAAGGAAGAGAGAAAGTTTAGTTTAGTAGGTAACAACATAAGCAAAAATGTATAGATAGGATTATAAAAGATGTATTTGGATAACCATGAGTAGACCAATATGGTAGGCCTATGATTCTCAGATTATCTCTCCTGGATCTATTTTCCAGGTCAGTTATTTTTTCTTTGAGGTATTTTACCTCTTTTTCTAATTTTTCATTTTTGTTGTTTTGCTTGGCTAATTCTTGGTTCCTCATAGAGCTATTTGTTTCCATTTGTTTAATTCTGGTTTTTAGCAAATCATTTTCCTTGGTTAATTTTTGAAGCTCCTTTTCCATATCATACACTTTTCTTTTTAGAGAGATGTTTTCCTCATTATAATGTTTTTCGAATTCTGCTATTTTCGTTTTGAGAGAATTATTCATTTTGTCTTCTATCTCTCTCATTTTGCTTTCAAAGTTCCTTTTGATCTCATCTAGGAGAGCCTTCTGTGCTTGGGATCCATTCCCTGTTGAAGTCTCAGCTGTGGGTGTGGAGTCCACATTGTCTCCCTCCGAGGTTGGTTCCTCCCTCTGAGGATACTAGGACTCCAGAGTCTTTGTCTTTGTAGTCTGCTTTCTACCCATTTTGAGGCTGTGTCCTAGCCACGCCCTTCCTCTAGGATCCCAAGCCTTTACTGTACAGGGTTTTGCCCTGGGGCAAGAGTTACTATATTTTCAGGGTCAGAGGGGGGGTTTGGAGCAAGTGGGGTTCACTCTGTCATCCTTGTCTTTGGAGGTCCTGAAAGGGGCTTTTTTTTTTTAAAAAGATTTCTGGGCTATGAAGTGGTAGCCCCAGGAGTGTTTGCTGTCCAGTATAGGGGCCCCTGTATTTGCTTCTTACCTTGCTCTTTCCAGTCCCAGCCCTTTGGTGATAGGCCTGGTAGTGGACCTTGTGGTTGGTGGGAGGACTTGCCCTCAGAGTTGATCAGGCCCCTTCCAGGCCTGCGTCTGCCAGCCCTGCCACGCCTTCCCGCACAGGCCGCTGTGCCTTCCCGGCCTGCGTCCTGAGTAGACCAATATGACTGGAATAGTTTGTATGGTGGAATGGTAAGAGACTAGACTAGAATGGTAGGTTGGGTACAGATTGTAGAGAACATCTTCAATATTTGCCCTCATGGGGCCAGTAAATATATACTTCTCAAAGGATGTAGCATGAGTTTTGGGGAGGTGTGCTATAAGATTATCAGTCCCTGGCCCGAAACACAAAACTTTCAATGGATTATTTAATATAATAATCATTTAAAATCTTGAGAGCTAGGTTTGTATTTTCCTCCATTTCTCTCCATTATTTTTTTCCACAATAGGATTTTTTTCTCCTCTTCTTCAGTAAGGAAAGTGCTACATCTCTTATTTTAGCTCAATCTATTTTAAGACCATCCTTTTTGCACTGGCTCTCTTCTGTTTACCCTTAAACTTTCCTACCCCCTTGTTGCCCTTTCCCCTGATTTTGCAGTTTTGCTTATTAGTTCATTTTTCTTTTTTGCTTTTATCTATTCAGTTCTTCCTCTCTTTTCTCCCTCTCAGTTAAATAGTCAAATAATATCCTTCTTTCTCTCTTCCTCTTCAGCTTTTTTGAAAATAAGTTTTAAAATTTCATTTTCTATTCTTTTTTCTAAAAAAAAAATAAGATTTGCCTTATTTTATGTTCATTATTTATCTTCCCTTTCTGTCTGTTCTAAAATTTTATTCTTTTGATTCATAGCCCATATGCTTACTTAGTCTTTCTTTAGCATCTGTATTTCTCTTGGCATTAAAGCTTCTAAGGTACCTCTTTTGAATTCCTTCTTCTGAACAGTTGCTATATTGTTGCCGTATAGATCTTGCCCCCTGACCCCTCTTTTCCTTTTGTACTTCAGTCCTAGAAATACTAATTCCTATAGGTGGTAAAGAGAATATTGCTTCTTGGTAGGAATTTTCCTATGGCCCTGATTGTGTATTATTGACCTTTGCCCTGAGCAGACTGATTTGGAATAAATTGTACTATGCTTTAAAAAATAAAACCAAAAAAAAATGTGAAGATGGGGAAAAGGTTTGTGTTCATACAGTTTCTTAAAGATTTAATTGTCTCTGTATAGAGCCCATGGAGTGTTCAGAAGAACTCAGTGATTCGTGTGTGGTGGAGCAGACAGAAAGAGGCTTCCAGTGTGCAGTGGCTGTACCTAGTCCACTGTTCAAGTAAGTTTATTTAGTTTTGTGTTGTTGCTGCTTAGAGGAAACATGGCAGAAGGTAGAAGTGTGATTCTTTTCTGCTCCTTTTTTTTCCTTTTCCTTTTTGGAGGGCACTTGGGGTTAAGTAGCTTGCCCAAGGTTACACAGCTAGTTTTTTTTGTGTGGGTGTTAAGTGTCTGAGGCTGGAACCAAACTTGGGTTCTTCTGACTCCGGGGCCAGTGCTTTTACTCACTGCACCACCTAGCCGCCCTATTCCTTTCATTTGATCTGAGATGCCTAATGGCTAATTATATTTTAGTTTACCTGTATTCATTGTCCTGGTTGAGAGCCAGCCATCAGATTAGCAAAACTGACCAGTAACAAATTACCATTATTCTTTATTTTTTTTTTTTTTTTTTTAAAGCAGTCAGGGTTAAGTAACTTGCTCAAGGTTACATGGCCAGTCATTTCTGGGTGTGGTGCTAAGTATGTGCGCCTGGATTTGATCCCCAGGTCATCCCGACACTGGAGCCGGTGCTCTTACTCGCTGTGCTACCTGGCTGCTCCACCATTATTCTTTCTAATGCAGACTTCTTCTTCATAGTTGTGTAAACATCTCTTCTGAACATTGGGTAGTATGCTTTTTCCAAAACCATCTTCATAGATAACTTATAATCTTTGTATAATAGTCACACTGATAAAACTATATGTGATACTAAAATATTTACTTTGCATATTAGTATTTTTATAGATAGAAATATAATTTAGTATTCTAGAATGCCAAATATTTTGATATTTCCTTTTGTGAGGCAAGCATCTTTCTAATTTTGAGCTTCCTCTAAACTAAATATCTTAGAAATAAAAGTAATTTTTTATTTTTTAGAAAAGGAAAACTATCAGATAAGTCTTTTGACAGATTTCTTTCCTGATGTCATTCTTTGCATGGTTATTAACCCTGAAGCATAGGTTCCCAGAGTGGGTGATACCACCCCCGGGAGTCACTGGAACAATGTGGGGGTTAGGGGAGTGGGGGTGGTAGTTGCCTTGGGTGCAATTAGGGGATATTGAATAAAAATAAGGGTTAACCTAACCTACCCCCAGAAGGGGTGTTGAGTAATTTTTTTTTTTAAAGGGAGTGGTAGGCCAAATGAGTTTGCTGATAGCTCCACCTTCTCTTGGTCAAAGCCTATTTATATCATTGTTTTACCTCTTAAGTCTTTAGATAGATAGATTTCAGTCTTGGTAGAGAAAAGAACATTAACAAATCTTTCTTTTATATATTCCACAATGTTCAAACCATTGCAATCTTCCAAGGAACATTGTATATATTGCCTTGGTTCTGGGGACATAAGACAACACCATTTTTGGAGGCATTTTTTGGTATTTCAGTACTAGCTTCATTATCCATGTCACTAAACATATATAGATGGCTTATCATATTCAGGGCTTTGTGGTAGGTGTTGACAGCACAAAGTAGTATAAGAGTCTTTGTCCCCTTACATCTCATAATCTAGGTGGGGAGCTAGAAGGCATACATAATTAGCCAATAATAATATAGTAATTTAATAATAGTAAATAGTAACATAATAACTAACAATACCAGGTAGCATATCCTAGGAGACAGATAAGTAGCACAGAATTCGTTTGCTTTGTTTTACTTCAACCTTATCATCGTAGTAATAGCTAATATTTATATAGTGCTTACAGTGTGTTAGGCACTGTGTTAAGGACTTTACCATTATTATATCTGTTGATCTTCTCAACAGCCTTGAGAGGTAGGTACAATCATTATCTCCATTTTGCAGATGAAGAAACTGAAGCAAACAGAAATTAAGTGACTTGTTTAGAGTCATACAGCTGGTACATGTCTGAGGCCAGATTTGAATTAAGGTCTTCCTGATGCCAGGCCCAGCTCTCTATCTACTCTGCCACCTAACTCCTTATGTTACTAACTAAACCAGTTCTTTCACTGACATTTTCTTTTTTTATAATCCTTCATATGTTTGAGTTTCTTTCTGTTGTACTGTTTCATGCAACTTTATTGTTGATATTTTTCTAGTTTCTGATATCTGGTATCTATACTGACTTTCAGTAAGTTAGAGCCTGGGATTATAAGAGAAAATCTTACCATATGTAGCAGCAAGCACCCCAGCATCCCCAGAGGTTCTTAGATCTGCATTTCTAAAGGAAAGCAACTCAAAATGGGTTAACAATCTTGCTTTAATCAATCAAACATATCATTTACCTAGTTCAGGGGAAAAGGTCAGCACCCTGAACTTCAGAGTATACAGACAGGTTACCAGCAGAACTTACAAGACAGAGAAACATTTCAAGCAGACAGACCTCCAACTGTCCAGCCATTACATCCATACCTAGTCAGTCACCAGAGAAGGAAGCATCAACATCTGGGTTTTTCAAAGCCAGGGGCTCTCAAGCTTCCCAGAGTCTCATCTGGTCAAATCATACAACACTTCTCAAAGTGAGCCCCAAAACAAAGCCTCACAACAGAGTTTATATAGCCTTCTCCTGGCTCAGAATGTAACAACCTTTTTCACCCACTGGCCAATCACAGAGTATCTCCTGAAAATCAAGCCTCCCACCATAGGCTCCAGGTGCACTTAAGGCTATCAAAGGGCTTAGAGGCAGAGAAGATCTTAAAAATTTACATTCCCATTATAACATACCATACTTACTCTGCTTCCTGCAGCATACAGGGAGAAGGAAAATAGCTCAGTAAAGGCACAAAGGAGCCTGTGAAGGTGGTAAGGTGGGGATAGACCTTCAAGAGTGACAATAATTGAATTCAGGTTAATAATTTTGCTTTCTCATGTCTTTAAGTCTTATCTGAATCCATGTATAGATTATTATATCATATCTATTATAGACCTTTTGCCACTTGTTGATTTTTTTTTTTACTAATATAGAGTTCAGGATGTTGAGTAAAACTAGATTCTGTGACACTTTTTCTTGTTTGAAACATTTTAGCCATCTATTTTGCAAACTTTTGAATCAGTTTCTAATCACTATTAAATTTTTCTTTATGTTGTAGATATATAATTGGGAAGAAAGGCGAGACTAGAAAGAAACTAGAAATGGAAACTCGAACTTCTATTAATATTCCTAAACCCGGAATGGAAGGAGAAATTGGTGAGATTTAGCATGCATGAGTTAACAGTCATTCTCAGTTTGTGAATATGTGAAAATAAGGCACATCCAGCTAAATGTAGCTAGAAGTCCAAAAAACATATGTTTCAATCTGTATCCTTAGTTCATTGCCTTTCTTTCAAAAGGTGAGTTTCATCATGGATCATCAGGATTCCTTGGCTGGTCATTGTGTTAATCAGAGTTCTTTAAGGCTTTCAGAATTGTTTTTGTATTTACAATGTTGTTGTTATTGTATATAAAATTGTTCTTCTAGGTCAACTTCATTTTTTCAGTTCATGTGAGGCTTCCTAGGCTTCTCTGAAATTGTCCCTTTCATCAATTTTTACAGCACAATAGTATTTCATCACATCAGTATGCCCTAGTTTGTCTAACCATTCAATCCCAATTGATTCCTCCTTTAGTTTTCAGTTCTTTTTCACAACAAGAAAAACCACTAAATTTTTGTACATATATATCTTTTTCTTCTTTATTTGATCTTTTTGGGGTTTAGGCCTAGTAGTGGTATTACTGGGTCAAAGGATAAGCATAGTTTAGTAATTTTGGGGCATAGTTCAAAATTGTGGTCCAGAATAGCTGTAGTCATTCACAGCTCCAACAATAGTGCATTAATGTACCTGTTTTTCTATAGCTCTTCCAACATTTGTTTTTTTCCTTTTTGGTCAGCTTTGCTAATCTGATGGGTATGAAGTAGAACATCAGAGTCACTTTAATTTGCATTTCTCTATTACTGATTTGGAGCTTTTCTTTTACTTTTTTAAAAACTAATTTGAGTATTGATAGCTTTGATTTTTCCTTAGAATTACCTGTTTGTATCTTTTGACTATTTATCAATTGGAAAATGGCTCTTATTTTTATAAATTTGAATCAGTTCTTTATATATCTTGGAAATGAAACACTTGTCAGAAAAACTTGTTCAAAGATTCCACCCCCACCCCAGTTATCTGTTTCTCTTTAATTTTAACTGCATCGGTTTTTGTTTGTTGTGCAAAAACTTGAAAATTTTACGTAATTAAAATTTTCTATTTTGTCTTCTGTGATTCTTTGTCCCTTGTTTAATCATGAACTCTTCTCTTATATATAGAAAGGGAGGATAATTTCTTCCTTGCTCCTCTAATCTGTTTGTGATGTAACCATTATTATCTAAGTCATGTATGCTTTTAGAGCTTATACTGTGTGAGATATTGGTCTATACCTAGTTTCTGGTAGACTAATTTCTAGGTTTCCCAGCAATTTTTAATCAAATATTTATTGCCTTGTTGGTCTTACTTGAGGGGCTGGTATTTTTGGGTTGATCATATATGAAGAGGCTGTTGTGTTCATTTTCTTCTTTATATTGTTTACCTTCTCTGTTCACTGATCAACTGCTGTTTCATAGCCTACTAAATCATTTGGATAATCACTGCTATGTTTAAGATCTGATGCTTCTAAACCCCCTTGGTTCCCACTTTTTTTCCCTTATTTTCCTTGAGTTCTTGATTTTTTGTTTTTCCAGAGCATCTTTTTTTTTTTATTATTTTTCCTAGATCTACAAAGTAATACTTTGGTAGTTTGAAGTATCACTGAATTAATTTTTATTGTATTTACTTAACATATCTATGAAGAATTAATATTTCTCCAGTTTTTCATTTGTATGAAGTGTTTTGTGGTTGTTTTCAAGTTATCTTAGTATTGCCTGCTATTCTTCTCTATGAAGGAGTCATCTTATTTAACAAATAGTGTATTTTAAAGATAAAAAAAAGAAAGAAGAAAAAATCAGCACAGCCTATCAGTAGATTGAAAAAGTCAGAAAACATGTACAATGTGCAACACCTTTGCACTTCTTATCTCTAAGAAAGAGTAGATTGGGAGTGTTCTCTCACATCTCTTCTTTTGAGCCGTGGTTGTTCTTTATAATTTTACAGTGTTCACTTTTGATTTATTTTGTGTGTATGTATGGTTGTTCTGTCCATGCATATTGTTGTCGTTTTGTATATTGTTTTCTTGGCTCTGCTTACTGTACTCTACAACACACACACATATAATTTTTCCATATTTTTCTAGCTTTATCACATTCATCATTTCTTATAGAAGAGAAAGATTCCTTTATATCCATACACTATAATTTCTTTAGCCATTCCCCATTTGATGGACATCTACTTTGTTTCCAGTTCTTTTACCACAATTAGTCTATTAAGTCCTATTATGTGCCAGACACCGTGCAGAGCACTTGGGATATAAAAAGAGGCAAAAGACAGTCGCTGCCCTCAAGGAGCTCACTACATGGGAGATAGAAAATGCAAACAAATATATACAAAGCAAGCTTTATACAGGAGAAATGCGAAAGAAGTAATAGAGAAAATACACTAGGATTAAGAGGAATTGGGACAGGCTTCCTGTCAAAGATGAGATTTTTACTTGGGACTTAAAGGAAGTCAGAGAAGTCTGTGGGCAGACTTGAGAAGGGAGAACATTCTAGCTATTTGGAACAGCCAGAGAGGATGCCCAGAGCTGAGAGATGGAGTGTCTTGTTCGTGGAACAACCAGGAGGCCAGTCTTGCTGGATTGAAAAGTATGTGTTGGGGACTAAGGTATAAGAAAACTGGAAAGTTAGGAGGGGGCTAGGTTATTCTGGGCTTTTAATGTCAAACAGAGCATTTTATATTTGCTCCTGGAAGCAATAGGGAGCCACTGGAGTTTATAGAGTAGGGCAGTGACATGGTCAGACCTGTGCTTTAGGAAAAGCACTTTAGTGGCTGAATGGAGGATTTGATTATCACTTAAGGCAGACTGACCCAACAGTGGTATGTTGTAATAATTCAGGTATTATGTGATAAGAAACTGCATCAGAGTGGTAGCTGTATCAGAAGGAAGAAGAAGGCATATTTGAGAGATATTGTGAAGGTGAAATCTAAAGACCTTGGCAACACACTGGAAGTAGAGAAGTGAGATGTAGTGGGAAGTTCAGGGTGAGGACTCCTAGGTTATGAGCCTGGGTGACTGGGATGATGGTGTCCTTGGCAGTAACAGGAAACTCGGGAAGAGGAGAGGGCTTGGGGAGAAAGAGACTAAGTTCAGCTTTGGACACAAGACGGATTGGATGGTAGCTCTGGGGATCATCAGGAGCAACTCCTGAGATCACCAACCTGAACAGTGTAGAGAGAGAACAGAAGGCCCAGGAGAGAGCCTTGGGGACAACCAAGGCTAGTGGGTGTGACCAGGATGAAAACCCAGTAAAGGAGACTGAGGAGTGGTCAGGGAGGTAGGAGAACCAGGAGAGGGCAGCATCACAGAAACCTGGAGAAGAGAGTACCAGGGAGAAGTGGGGTATCAGCATCTTTAAAGGCTGCAGAGAGGTAGGAAGGATGGATGAGGATTGAGTAAAGGTCATTAGATGGGAAATGAAGAGATTACTGGTAATTCTGGAGAGAGTAATTTCAGTTAAATGATGAGATCAGAAGCCAAACTACAGAGAGAAGAAAAGAGTGAGAGCAATGGAAGTGAAGGCACCACTTACAGAGTAGCCTTCTCAAGCTGTATACACAGTAAGGAGGAAAAACTAGGGATTATAGCTATAGGAGATACATGGATTAAGTAAAGCAGATACCGTAGGCAGGAGTTAAGCAACCAGTGGACAAGAAGGCACTGAGCTTTTTATGACCCTTTCAGTTGCTAAGTTCTCTTTCCCTCTGGAAACATTGTTTTTTCTTATTTGTGTAAATGTCACATTCCTTTCCTCTCCCAGTAGTAGTTTTGCTGCTTAAGTTATTCTTGGTTGCCTTTTGAAATTTTGTGTTCTAAGCTCTCTTCTTCCCTGTGGTGACTGCTAAATCATGTGTGATCCAGACTGTGGTTCCTCAATATGTGAATTCTTTCTGACTGCTTGCATTGTTTTTTCTTTGACTTGGAAGCTCTGGATTTTTGCTGTTATATTCTTGGAAGTTTTCTTTTTTTTTTTTCTGGGAGGTCACTTGGTGAGATTTGAACAATTTTAAGATTTCTTGAAGCAGGATGTCTAGACTCTTTTTTGTTATGGCTTTCAAGTAGTACAGTTATTCTTAAGTGTTTTCTCTTTGTTCTGTTTTCAGTTTCTTTTGCTAGATGATACTTTACATTTTATTTTATTTTTTCATTCTTTTGACTTTAATGCTTTGTGTCTCATGTAGGCATTCTCTTTGATCTGTTCTTATTTTATAAGAGTTTGTTGTTCAGGCAAGGTTTTTGCAACTTTTGTATCAGGCTATTTCCTTTCCAATTCTTTCTTCCATAGCTCTCATTTCTTTTATAGTTTTTCCTTTTAATGCATTCATTTCACTTATAAAAAGGTTTTAAAACTCTTCTTTCATTTCTTCCAGGAATTCTGGTTGAATTTATTATGCTCGAGCTATGTTTTGCTTTGAATCTTTGCTTGTAGATGTTTTGGAGTCATTCTCTTCTAGGTTTGTGTCTTCAGTCTTTCACCATAAGACCTTTTTACGGTGAGATTCTGTTTTTGTTTGCTCGTTATTTTGCCTGCTTCCTGACTTAAAACTTTATGTTAGGGACGACTCTGCCACTTCTATAGGAAATATATGGGTTGTGTTTGTTGTTGCTTTCTTAGGATATTGAGTGTTGTATTATTCCATTATCAGGGGCAGCTTGGGCTAGGGACCTGCAGGTTTTCAAAATGTACTTTCCAAATGTTCTGATCCAAGGTAAATTCTGATCATTGTCTCCCTACTTTGAGCTCTATAAATTTTTGAACTATGTTGAGCTTGCTGTATTTGAAGTTTCAGTAGACTGCTGCTGGATTCAGCCACTATTAGTAAGCTGGAAAGTTCTGTTGTGGGGGGACACAGAAGAAGAAAGAAGCAAAGGTGACTAAAAAAGACCACAAATGAGGGTAAATGGGAATTCTTCTTCCTTGTTCCTCACATAGGACACCTTTAATGTCTGTGAATCCTTACAAGACCATTCCCTTCTTAGCTTTCTTCAAACCTCACTTCAAGCATCAACTCCTATAGGAAGCCTTTACTGATCAACCACTCAAATAATACCTTGTTTTGTACATTACTTTAGAAGAGCAGATATCAAGTTGTTCTTGTTATTTTCCCCATTTTACAGATGAGGAATCCAAGGCGATGTGACTGACCCAGGATAACACAGATAGTAAACGTGTAAAGCAGGATTTAAACTAAGGTCTGCCCCATGCCCAGTATTCTATCCACTTCACCACCTAACTGCCACAATAAAGAGACAATTCTCAAAAAGAGAAATGTAAACTATCAATAATCATATGAAAAAATTCCTCAAGTAAGAAAAATAAAAGTAAATTAAAACATTAAGATTCTCTGTCAAATTCTATCAAACTCTATCAAATCAGATTAGCAGTTGTGACCATAAAAATGACTGCTGCTGGAGGAATTGGGAGATAAGAGGCATGTTAATGCCACCATGCTGGTGGAGCTAATTGTTTCAACTATTCTGGGAAACAATTTGGAAATATAATCCCAAAGTCATTGATGTGACTTTTGAACCAGCAGTACCAATACTAAGACACATAATCCCAAAAGGTCAAAGGATCTATATATACAAACATATTTCTAGTACAATTTTTGTCTGAACTGTTATAGTCAGATTATGTTATTTGAGTCATCACTATTATGACATTTTTGCTATCTGCTCCTCAATTTGAGAGTAATAAACTTAAGAGAATATTCATGGAAAGAGATATATTCCAATTCAGATCTACTGACCTCACTGGGTCTGTCTAGCTATAACAGAAATCAATTCACATACATAATTTCAAGCTGCTAAAATATAACAGAAATATAAAATGCAAGGAGACCTGGGAACCTGATTCTGGTAGTGTTTCTTTAGAGAGAAACTAAAGCTTAGATATATTACCAAAATATAGGCAATGTACCTGTAAATGTTTTTCACATTTGGAAGAGGCCAGTGATATTTCGCTGACATCAACTGATTCTAGAAACCTTTTAAGAATATAATTACAATCAAGACTTAGATGAACTGATGCAAAGTGAAATGAGCAGAACCAGGAGGTCATTGCACACAGCAAGAGCTAACTGCATGATGATCTACTTAGCTATTCTCGGTAATACAAAGATCCACAACAATTCTGTAGGATTTATGATGAAAGGTGCTGTCCATCTCCAGAGAAAGAACTGGTAGAGAATGAATGCAGATCAAAGATACTTTTTCTTTATTTCCTTTATTTTTCTTGGATTCTTTTTATCTGTGTTTTCTTTCATAGAATGACTTCCATGGAAATGTGTTTTGCATGACTACACATATATAACCTGTGTCAAATTGCTTGCCTTCTTAATGAAGGGGAGGAAAGGAGAGAATTCGGAACTCAAAATTTGGAAAAAAAATGGTAAAATTGTTTTTACATGTAATTGAGAAAAAAATATTAAATAAGGAAAAAACTATGGGAGGAGCCTTCTAAAAAAAGAATATAATCACAATCAAAAGATACCTTTTCTTAATAAAATAAGCTGTATCCATCTAAAACTTAAGAGCCATCATTATATATAATAATAATCAAAAAGAAAACTTTTCAGTAAGATCAGGGATAAAGCAAGGATGTACATTATCAGTCCCCTCTGTCCAATCAGTTTTCTACTCCTGTCTGTTATATTGTCACATTTTTGGTGTTCTTCCCCTTCTCTCAACTCATGCTGCCCCCATTTTATGTTGAGGCCTTCAACTCTTAACTGGATTGTTATAGTTGCCTCCTAATTTGTTTCTCTGCTTCTGGGCTCTCCCCTCTCCAATCCATCCTTCATACAGATATGATTATGTCATTCCTCTGCTCAAAAATCTTTACATTTGTAAATGGTTGTGCATTGCCTCTAGGACAGGGGTTCTTACCCTTTTTTATGTTATGGCATGGACCTCTTTGTGGAGCCAGTGGATGCCTCAAAATAATGTTTTTAAATGCATAAAATTTGATGTATAGGATTACAAAAGAAACTAATTATAATGAACTATAGTTACTAAGATAGTAAAGAAAAACAAATAAGTTCATGGATCCCAGGTTAAGAACCCAGGCCATAGGAGAAGATACAAACTCCTTTGTTTGCCATTTAACTTCCACAATAATCTGATGGCAATTTACCTTTCCATCATTATTTATACTATTCACCTTCAAATATTTTATGTTCCAGTCAAGCTAATTCACTAGCTGTTTCCTGAGCCTGGTGTCCCATCTTCTGCCCCTGTGCATTAGCACAAACCATCCCCCCAAAGCTGCAAAGCAATGTCTCTTGACTTCTGATTTTCAGAATCCTTCTCTTCCTTCCAAGCTCAGCCTGCATGCCACTTCTTCCATGAAGTGATTTTCCCGGACTTCTAGTGTTTTTTCCTCCCCAGATTACTTTATATTACTTACCTTGTACATATTGTATTACCCAGTCAAACATAAGCTTCTTGAGGGAACTGTTTTGTTTCTTTCTGTCCCTGTATCACTAGTGCCTAGCACATACACCTTTGCTTTATGTCATCACAGACTCTTAATTCAGCACAATATTTTAAAGTTTTCTCTTTTCAGATAAAGTGGAATTAAAAAATGAATGCCTTGCTAGTTTTTGTTCTAGATCTATAGACTAGATAAAAACTTTAAATTTAGTATTTTGGAATATATAGCCATCTTGATTGTTTCACATAATGATAATATAATGAGTTTATTTTAATTTTATTCATATTGACCAAACTCCAGATTTCCAGAATTTTGCAGAGGTCCTTGAAACATTTCCTTCCTTTTTATCTTGATCTTGTCCCTATTCTAATGATTACTGTTTTGCAAACTGAATGCTTGCCCTATGTTCTATCACTATACTGGGAATTTTACATTTTTGGATTCTAATATTATTCCTTGCTGTAGCATATGTTGTTATTTAGTTGTATCTAACTCTTTGTGACCATATGGAACATACTGTCTTTGTGGTTTTCTTGCCATTTCCTTTTCCAGTTGATTAAGGCAAACAGTTTGAGTGACTTGCCCCAAGGTCACACATTAGTAAGTGTTTGAGGCTGGATTTGAATTTGTGTCTTCCTGACTCCTGGTCTAGTGCTCCATCCACTGAGCTGACTACTTGCTGACTGCTGTAGCATAAGTAGTTTTTAATGGCTTAGTTTATTTTTAATTTTTGTTTTATTGATGCTTTTTGTTTTCATATCACATTTAATTCCTTCCTTTCCCTAACTTTCATAGCAAGCCATCCTATATAATGAGATTAGAAAATGAAAAAAATAGTTCAGCAAAACCAGCCAGCAAATTGACCAAATCAGACTGTGTATACAGCACCCAACATGCATAGCCTTCACTTTGGCAATGAGGGGAGGGAAGTATATTTTCTCAGCTCTTTTCTATTGCCAAACTTGGTCATGGTGTAGAGTTTTCTTTATTGTTATTTGTTACATTGTTGTAATTTCAGAAATTATTTTTCTAGTTCTGCTTATTTCACTTAGTAGCAGTCAATTTTAAGTCATTTCTCTGAATTGTCCGTATTTAATATTTCTTATTATACAGTAATTTTCCATTATATTCATGCATCACCATTTGCTTAGCTATAATCCAATCCTACTTTCCTTATAGTTATTTGGTACCACAAAAAAATGCCACAATTGATATTTTTGTTTATGTGAAACTTCTTTATTTGTCTTTGACTTCCTAGCAGTATATGGCTAGCAGTGGGATTTCTGGATCAAAGGATATGAATATTTAGTTCATTTTGGGGAGAGGGGAGACATAATTTTAAATTTCTTTTCAGGATAGTTGGACCAGTTGACCAAGTGTATTAGTGAGAGATTTCTTCTATCCCTTCAAACATGGAGTATTTCCATCTTTGTTGTCTTTAATAATTTGCTGTGTGAGATGTGAAACTCCACAGTTGTTTTCTTGTGCATTTCTTATTATCAGTGATTTGGAACAGTTTTGTCACATAGTTGTGATAGTTTTCAAATCTTCTTTTGAAAACTATTCATATACTTTGACCATTTATGTATTGGGGAATAGCTATTGATTTTACATATTTGTGTAAAATTTCTATATGATTTGTATATCAGACTTTTAAAAAATATATTTTATGCAAAGTTTTTTTGTTTCTTCACAACAAAATGGTCATTAACTTTGCTTTTGTATCCCAGGATATTTTGAGAATAAAGAGGCAATGTTTCTATTATTTACTGACTCTGGTAAATGTGTTAGAATAAGTATATGAAATGGTTTCTCATGTATCTTAATTGAGTATGTTATAAATTTCTGTAAAGAAAGGAAAATATTTCTTTAAAATATATGAGTACCTACTCATTTAATACTTTTAATATTCTTCCTTTTTATTGAGATCCCTCATTTCATCAGTATGTGGAAACTTCTGCTACTGATGCTAATTGACCACTTTTCTGAAACTCAGTCTTAGAAACAAGCTTCTGCTGGGAAACAATTTTTACAGCCTGTCTCTGATAAAGGCCTCATTTATCAAATATATAGAGAACTGAGCCAAATTTATAAGAATATAAGTCATTTCCCAATTGATAAATGATCAAAGAATATCAACATGCAGTTTTCAGAAGAAGACATTAAAGCTATGTATAGTCATCTGAAAAAATGCTCTAAATCACTTTTTTTTTTCTTTTTGGAGGGTATTTGGGGTTAAGTAACTTGCCCAAGGTTACATGGCTAGTTTGTGTGTGTGTGTGTGTGTGTGTGTGTGTGTGTGTGTGTGTGTGTGT
>NW_027187353.1:872974-1005010 GCF_028583685.1 Petaurus breviceps papuanus
TGTGTGTGTGTGTGTGTGTGTGTGTGTGTGTGTGTGTGTGTGTGTGTGTGTGTGTGTGTTTTAAGTGTCAGAGGCTGGAACCGAACTTGGGTCCTCCTGACTCTGGGGCTGGCGCTTTACTCACTGCGCTACCTAGCCGCCCCCTCTAAATCACTATTAATTAGAGAAATGCAAAGCAAAGCAACTCTGAGGTACCACATCACACTATCAGATTGGCTAACATGACAAACAGGAAAATAACAAATGTTGGAGAAGATGTTTAAAAATTGGAACTCTAATGCATTATTGGTGGAGTTGTGAACTGATCCAACCATTCTGGAGAACAATTTGGAACTATCCCCAAAAGGCTATAAACCTGTGCATATCATTTGACCCAGCAATACCACTTCTAGGGCTGTATCCCAAAGAGATCATACAAATGGGAAAAGGACCCAGAAATAAAAATATTTATAGCAGCTCTTTTTGTGGTGGCCAAGAACTGGAAATAGAGGGGATGCCCCTCAGTTAGGGAATGACTAAACAAGTTGTGGTATATGAATGTAATGGAATACTGTTGTGCTATAAGAAATGATGAACAGGCAGACTTCAGGAAAACCTGGAAAAACTTACATGAACTGATGCTGAATGAAATGAATAGAACCAGGAGAGTACTATACACAGTAATAGCCACAGTGTGTGGTGACTGACTTTGATAGACTTAGCTCTTCTCAGTAATACAAGGATCTAAGACAACTCCTAAAGGCTTGTTATCCACATCCAAAGAAAGAATTTTGGAGTTTAGATGCAGATGGAAGCATACTATTTGCTCTCTTTTTTTTGTTGTTTTATTTTATTTCTTCTTTCTCATGATTCCTCCCATTAGTTCTAACTCTTCTTTGCTTCATGACTGATGTGAAAAAATGTTTAATATGAATGTGTAAGTAGAGCCTATGTCAGATTGTATGCCCTCTTGGGGAGGGGAGAGGGGTGAGGGGAAGAAAATTGAAAACTCCAAATCTTACAGAAATGAATGTTGAAAACTAAAAATAAATAAATTATTTTAAAAAAACAAACAACCCCCCCGCCTCCCCTAAGAAACATGCATCTGTCTCAGAGAGGTAAAGCCACTTGCCCTGCTCACACAGTTGGTATGTGGCTGAGGCGGGGTTTGGACACAGGTCTTCTTTTCTGGTTGACCTTTCATCTACTTCATCACACATCTTCCTGCATGTCTTAATGTCAGAGTGTAGCATAGTAGGTAGAGAACTGGCCTTGAATCCAAGAAGACCGGAGTTTAAGGCTTGCTTTTGACTCATGCTGCCTGTGTGACTTGGATGTATCACTTGTTCTCTCAGTGTACTAGGCAGCATTGGTGGAAGGAGTGTGCTACGCTAGTGAAATCGCAGTGCCAGCCCCTATCTTTATCTCTGTCCCTGTCCTTTATTCAGTATATTCTTATCATTAGGTCTTTAAAAATGGTATCCGGGATCTGTCTGCTGGATTATTGATTTAATTGTTCACAATTCATCTTTCTTCTTTTAGATTTTCTTCCTTACCAATCTATGTAAGTTGTGGAGCCAGGAGGGTTCCAGGTACCATCTGCTTAAACAGTGGTTCTGACCTATTCATCTTGCTTTATCAAAAAAAGTGTTCCAATGTTTTTTGACTTCTGTACACTTTTCTACCTAACCAACGTGTCTCAGAGATATTCTCTTTGTAGTGTCACTTTTCTTTAGGTGGATTTTGTTAAGTCTTCTAATCCATGACATTGTTGCTATCCTAAATTCTCTGAATAGGTGAAATATTAAAAGGAGGGCCTGTTAATTAGTTTTGGCTCTGTATCACTACAGTCAGATATTGTATATTTTATACATCCTGGTATAGTCCATTTAAAAATGCGTCTAATTGCAGGCATTGTGATGTAATCAGGAAGACCTGAATTCAAATTCTGCCTTGCATTCTTACTAACTGTATAATCCTGGGCAAGTCATTTATTCTTTTAGCCTCTGTTTCCTCATCTGTAAAATGGGGATAATAGCACCTACCTGACAGGATTGTTTTGAGAATCAAATGAGATAACATACCACATAAAGTACTTTGTAGACCTTTAAGGACTATATAAATGCCAATCATTATCATCATCATCATCACCACATTTTTAAAATGTTTTTCTATTTGCTCACAGTAATCATGGGCCAGCAACGAGGTGGTGTCATCTCAGCGAAAACTCGAATTGATGTCCTTGTGGAGAGTTTCCGAAGGAAGCAACCCTTCACTCACTTCCTTTCTTTCTCCCTCAACCAACCTAGTGTTCAGGAAGGGTTTTTGAAGTTCCAAGAGAAAGTCTTGGAGAAGTGCTCAGTGGTAAGTAGCAACTGAGATGTCAGCATGATGCTGTTCATTGTAGGGCTTTTTTCTCTAGGAGAGCAAGGCTCATTACATGACGAGACTTTGATGTTCTCCAAAGGTGGAAAAAAAGCACGTGATGGTGAAGTAGCTTTAGGACGCATTAAATGAGTTCATCTGTGTTAGAAAATAATTGTTCAGCCTACCTGGATAGACTCTGAGTGTACCTAATAGTACTCCTGGATCATTTAAAATACATATCTTTCAGGTTAAAACTTCAAAGAGACTCCTGAATTTATGCAGAGAAGAAATTAATTAAACAGAAAGTAACTGAATTCAGACAGAGGTTAATTACATATTCTGGTTATGGAGGAATTTAAAAGAATAAGGGTCAGGTCTTCAAACTAAAGTTATAGTATGTTGGAGGTCTAACAGACATGAGGCAGCAGACCTTGAATGAACTCTGTTTCTCTCTTGTATTATACTTTTAGTAGTTTTTTGTTTTATTTTTAAAGTATATTTTTATCAATACCTTTTGTTTTTGTATTCTAACTTTCCATTATATCTCGTTCTATTCCAAGTGAGCTATCTTTAAAGAATAAAAAAGAGGGGAAAAAAACCCCAGAATAGCAAAGCATCAAAATAATTTGACAGTATCTGCAGTGGTATACACCTGTAGTCACTTAGCTCTGCAAAGAAGGGAGGGGTGTGCTTTCTCACATCTCCTTGCTGCTGAGTTGATCCTTAGAATTTCATAGTATCCAGTTTTGATTCTTTTGTTGTTTCCATTTATATTTTGCACTTGTGTATAGTCTTCCTGTTTTGCTTACTTCACTTCATATCCACTCATAAATCTGTCCAGGTCCCTCTGTTTTCGTCATATTCATTGTTCCTTATAACTGTAATATTCCATTATATTTATTTACCTCCATTTGTTTAGCTGTTCCCAAATCGGTGGGCATCTACTTTGTTTCCAGTTCTTTATTGCCATGAAAAGTGCTGTTATAAAGATATTAAAGATATTGGCTTATATAGGACCTTTTGTTATTGACCTCCTTGGGGGTATATGTCTAGCATTAGATATTGGAATCAAAGAGAGTATTTTAGTAATTTTCTTTGTGTAATTCCAGATTCCTTTCCAGGAGAGTTGTACAAGTTCATAGGTTCACATGAGTGTGTCTATCCATAAATTGCTCCAGCACTATTTCTATCTTTTGTCATTTTGCCAATTTGCTGAATGTGAGGGGAACCTTTAGGGTTGTTTTGATTTGCATTCATTTATTATTAGTGATTTGGGGCATTCTTTTATATGATTGTTAGTAATTTGAGGGTCTTCTTTTAAGAAATGTTTGTTTACTATGATGACTTATCTGTTGGGAATAACTTTTGGTCTTAGATATTTCTGTTAGTTGTCTATATATGTTGTCAGATTCTTGTCAGTCAGTTAACAAACATTTATTAAGCACTAAGCATGGTAAGTGGTAGCTCCAGGTACTGTACTAAGTTTGGGGATACAAAAAGGTAAAAACTCAGTCCCTGCCCTCACGAAATGCACATTTTAATGAAGGAGACTACATGCAAATATGTACAAGGTATAACCAATGTAAATGGAAGGTAATTGCAGTGGGAGTTGGGGTAGATTGTGATGGAGACTAGGAAAGGTTTTTCAGAAGTAGGATGTGAGCTATCCTGGAGGAAACCAGGGAATCAAGTAGGGAAAGAGTTTCTGGCATGGGGGACAGCCAGGGAAAACCCTTGGAGTGAGGAGAGGTGTATGTGAGGATCAACATGTAGGCCTGTATAGCTGGATTGTTGAGTGCTTCAAGGCAGAATAAAATGTAAGAAGAATGGAAAGGAATAAAGAGCTTTAAATGTAAAACAGGTTTTAGAATTGATCTTGGAGATTTTAGGGAATCAAAAGGGTTTATCTAGTGGGAGGTGATGTCCAAATCTACACTTTAGGAAGAGAGTTTGGAGAATGGACTAGAATACTTGAGACCAGGAAACCAATTAGAAAGCTATTGCAGTAGTGTGGTTGACTGTGTTAATTGAAAGAAGAGGATATATAGGAGAGACATTGTCAAGGCAGAAATGACAGGATTTCACGAAGGATTAGATATGGGGAGTGAGTGGGAGTTGAAGATGATTAGGATTGTAGGCTTGGGTGACTGACTTGGGTGATTGGAAGGTTGGTGAAACATTTGATACAAGGATTTTTTTTTCCCTAGTCAGCTACTTCCTGTCTTATCCTAGGTGCATTAATTTGAACTAAACTTTTAAAATTTCACATAATAAAAATTAACTAATTGCCTCTACCTCTTGTTTAATTAAAAATTATTCATCCTCTAGCCATAGCTATGAAAGGTACCTGATCTCATTCTATTTTTTTTTCTTTTTGGAGGGCAATTAGGGTTAAGTGACTTGCCCAAAGTCACACGGTTAATTTTTGTGTTAAGTGTCTGAGGCTGAATTTGAACTCAGGTGCTCCTGACTCCAGGGCTGGTACTCTATTCATTGCACCACCTAGACACCCCTGATCTAATTCTTTTTTTGTTTTTATGCTATTATCTTTAATGTCCAAGTCATGTAACCATTTTAATTTATTGTGGAATTTGGTGCAAGATGTTAGTCTAAATCTGATTGGAAATTTTTACTTAAGAATTTACTTAAGTTTGTGCTGAGGGGTTTATTTAACACTAGGCTATGTTCAATTATTGGTAAGTTTTGCTTAGCTAGTCTATTCCTTTGTAAATGCTTCTTTTTATCAAACCAATGATTATTACTTTATAGTACAGTTTGAGGTTGCTGGTTATCACAGATGGTTTTCCTATATTAAATTCTTTTAGTTTATTTCTCTTGAGATTCTCAACGTTTTGTTCTTCCAGGTAAATTTTTGTATTTTCCCTTGTTTTATAAGGTGTAACTCTTTAAGCGTCTATTATTAAGTGCCAGACACTGTGCTAAGTGTTGAGGAGATAAAGAAAGACAACAGACAGACCTTAGCTCTCTAGGTGCTCACAGTTTAATGAGGCAGAAAGCACACAAATTACTACATAAACAAAACAGGATATACACAGGATACATTGATGGTAGTATTGGAGGGAAGGTACTAAGATTAAGGACGGCTGGGAAAGACTCCATGTAGAAGTTCAGACTTTGGTTGAGATTTGAAGGAAGTCAGGAGATCTGGGAAGTAGAAATGAGGAAGGAGAGTCTTCTATGGGGTGGTCAGCAAGTGAGAATGATTGCAGTTGGGAGGTGGAGTATGGCGCTTAATCTGTAAATTATTTTAGTATCATTGTCATATTGGTGAAACCAACCATGAGTATTGGCAAGCTCTCCTATTAACTTCCTATATTTCTGTAAAGAGTGTTTTGCAGTTTGGTTCATATGAATCTTAGGTAGGCTGAATTCCAGATAATTATTTATATTATACTTAATTTTGAGTGGACTTTTTGTTGTGTGTCCTTTGCTGGCTTTTGTGAGTATTACATAGAAAGGCTGATGTTTGTGGTTTTATTTTATAGCCTGATACTTTTCTGAAGCTCCTAATTGTTTTGATTATTTTTTCATTGAAACATTGAGATTCTTTAAGTAAACTATTATATTGTTTACCTATAGAGATAGCTTTGGCTTCCTCTCTGCCTATGCATCTTACCTCAGTTTTTTTCTGCTTATTTTCTATAGCTAACATTTCTAAAGCTACATCGAATCATAGTGGTAATAGTAAAAATCCTTGTTTGGTCCCGATCTTATTGGAAAGCCTTCTCGTACTTCTCTAATATAAATAATACTAATTCTTGGTTTTAGACAGATATATGTTATCATATTAAAGATATGTCTTTTTCTTTATATGATTTTTGTGCTTTTAACAGAAGTATTACATATTTCTAAAAATTGGATGTTTTAATTTTGAACTTAAAAATCAAAAAAAGAAATTTCCATATCATATCTTAGCAGAACACAAAAAAGAGGCTTGTATATGAAACTGTGAATCCTATTTCATATTACTGGCTTTAAAAAAAGTATGTATCAAATTCAGCAAGTTACTTTCAAATCTGTCCTGTTTGCCTGTGCTTCTTTCTGAATTTTT
This sequence comes from Petaurus breviceps papuanus, assembly GCF_028583685.1. NCBI lineage: Eukaryota > Metazoa > Chordata > Mammalia > Diprotodontia > Petauridae > Petaurus > Petaurus breviceps. The sequence continues at coordinate 879,393 of NW_027187353.1, forward strand.
TTTTTGTTCATTTAAAAAGTTTTAATGGCTCTGTTAACTTCCCCTTTTCATCACAGCCCATTCTCCCCTAAAAACATAAAGGAAAAAAAAAACTTTTAAAAAATAAGCATAGTTAGGCAAAACAAATCTACAGAGAGGCCCTGTGTACCTTGAGTCTGTCAGGTCTCTTTCAGGAAATGAGTAATATACTTCATTCCGAGTCCTCTGGAGACATGATTAGTCATTACATTTATGAGCGCTCTTAAGTCTTTCAAAGTTGTTTTTCTTTACAGTGTTGTTGTCTTTGTATAAATTGGCCTCCTGGTTCTGCCCATTTTGCTCTTCCTCAACATTCTCTGGTACTTTTTTTCTGTCATTTCTTATGACACAATAATTTTGCATTACATTCATATACCAGCGAGTCAGTAAATATTTAAGTGCCCACTCTGTGCTAGGCACTGTGCTAGGACACAAAGAAAGGTAAAAGACAGCTCCTGTTCCCAAGCAGCTCACGATGTAATGAGACAACCTGCCAATAGCTATGTAAAGACAAGTTATAATCAGTGGAGGGAGGGCACTAGAACTAAGTAGGATTAGCAAAGGCTTCCTGTTGAAGGTAGGATTTTAGCTGAGATTTGAAGGAATTCAGGAAGTGGAGATGGACAGGGAAAGCATTCCATACATGGAGGACAGCCTGAAAAAATGCCCAGAGTTGGGAAATGTAGTGTCTTGTTCCAAGAAGAGCAAAGGGCCAGTATCACTGGATTATAGAATATATAGTAGGGATTGGGGGAGGGTACTGCAAGGTGTAAGAACATTGGAAAGGTGGAATGGGGAGAGGCAGGTTATGAAGGGCTTTGAATGCTAAAGGATTTTATATTTACTCTTGGAGGTGATAGGGAACCACTGGAATTTTTTTGGTTGTTGGAGTGGGGTGACATGGTTAGACTTATGATTTAGAAAGATCACTTTGACAGCCAGATGGAGGATAGACTGGAGTAGGGAGAAACTTGATTCTGGGCGATCAATCAGCGGGATGTAGTTCAGGTGTGTTAGTGTGCAGCTCTTCAGAATGGCATGGGTGACAGAGATATGGAAATCATTCTCAATACTGTCTGAGATACTTTACATATTCACTAGTGGGAAAGACAGCAGATAACTATTTTGTTTCCAGTGATTTCTTTCTTTCAATTGTGCTTGAACTCAGCAATGACATAGTTAACTTTGTTTTTGTCAAAGTTCTACTCTGTTCAAGTTGGTGTGCCAGCTATGGACTTGACTCCAAAGATGCCATTCTCTGGGGGCAGCTAGGTAGCACAGTGAATAGAGCACAGGCCCTGGAGTCAGGAGGACCTGAGTTCAAATCCAGTTTCAGACACTTGACACACTTACTAGCTACATGACCTTGGGCAAGTCACTTAACCCCAGTTGCTTTGCCTTCTCCCCTCCAAGAAAAAAGCAAAAACAAAAACAAAGATGCTGTTCTCACTGGTGAGGGATGAAGTACTGAGTGTGAGGTTAAAGATAAACATATTTCTCTTGTTATCAACCTTTTTGTTCAAGCTATTAGCAATAGTAGCAGCAGTTAGCTCATTGAGGATTTGGAACACATTGAGACTAGTTGGCTTCATATTAGGAGCCACTGAAGTAGAATCATACTGTAACCACAGCATATGTAGCAGTCTTCCCAAGGTAAACTTCAGCAATTTCTTTTTTAAGTTATATTTTAAAAAATTGATTTCTTCCACTATCCTATGCCTCCTTTCCCATTGATCAGATTTTGAAAAAATAATTCCAAAAAACAGGTCCCTCAGTGCATATATACATAGTCTGGCAAAATAATTTCCATATTAGTCATGCCCAGAAATATATATATATATATATATTTCTGCATCTCATAATCATCATCTCTGTTAGGATATGAATAGTGTGTTTCATCTTCATTCTTTTAGACTCATGGTTGGTAGCATTTCATCAATTTTTTTTATTGTCTTTATTAAGACCATGCAGCCTTTAGCCTTCATTTTGTATTCCACTTAGAGTGTCATTCACCACCTTAAATACTAGTGCTTCATGTCTGATTGTACAATTGCATCATCAAATGTGTGAACATATGCTTGGCATTAAAAACTTTGTTGGCATGTTTCATTGCCACTAGATTCTTTGCAGCATTGATAATCAAATATCTATATGGAAGGTGCTATAGCTTAGCATATTCCCCTTTTCTTGGTCATTAACAATGATCTTCATTTTATGTGTTGGCTTACTGCTACACAGGAATAACAGTGATCAGTGCCAACTGTAGGTCCCTTTAATGTTGGTTGTGGGGATATGAAGAATGCTGCTTGAATGAGGAAGAATCACAAAGACTGTTACTGTGTTGCATGAGAACTATCCTTATGTTTTAAGTGTGTTTTAGAAAAAAAATTATATATATTTTTTTCAGTCAGCAAAAATCTTACTTTCTCCCTGTCCCTGCCTTGATAACAAAAGAAAAACAAAATCCATGCTATAAACATGTATAGTTAAGCAAAATAAATTTCCACGGTGGCCGTGTCAAAAAAAAAAGTATTTTAGTCCTTCACATTTCTAACAGGAAGTGGGTAGCATGTTTCATTTTGGGTCCTCTGGAATAGAGATTGGTCATTACACTGATTGGAATTCCCAAGTCCTTCAGAGTTGTTTCATTACCATTTTGTTGTTACCATTTAAATTGTTCTCCTGGTTCTGTTCACTTTGTTTTCCATCAACTCATTTAAATCTTCCCAGATTTCTCTGAAAACATCCCTTTTACCATTTCTAGCAGCACAGTTTTATCCTATCACATTTATATACTATAACCTGTTCAGCCATTCCTCAATTGAAGAGCATATTCCCAATCTTTGCTTTCTCTAAAAGAATTGTAAGTGTTTTTCTACATCCTTAGCATTTCTTTTGCTTAGGACTAATCCTTCCTTTAATCTGCCCTTCCTTTAATTTACCCTCACCCCTTTCCCTCTTATTTCTATGTTGAGTGAAATATATTTCCATATCTATCTGTATATGTGTATATTCTTCCTTCCTTCAATTAGTTCAGATGAGAGTGAAGTTCAAGTGTCAGGCACTCCTCCCCCTTTCCCACCCCTGTTTGAATAGACTTCTATTTGTCTATCCTGATATATGAGATAATTTTCCCTAAACTTCCTTTTTCTTCCTCCCTAGTATATTCTTCTTCCCTCTCTTTCTATCCTTTTCTTAAGAGAACCAGAACCACTCCTAGGTCTTGTCTAATTAGACTCCCTGTGTAACCCCTGATGGTGATGATGATGATGATGATAGAGTTCAGAGGGCATATGTATCCTTGTCTCTATTAAAATGTAGTAGAGGGCCAATGTGAACCAGTCATGGGTAGAGTCTGGATCAGGATTTCCCTAGACCCCGCTCCCCATATGGACTAATTATGGCTTAGGGTGTTGTCTCACCATCTTTCTGTGATTAGCAAGGAAATAGAGCGTGATTACCAATATATGACCCCCCCCAAATTGCACAGCCACCAATAATTAAGTATAAGCTGGTTAAGCATTTTTTCCATGAGAAAACTGGCTGCAACTGACTCTGTTATAAAAAGCCTTGCCCCAGGATAAATAAACAGACTACCCTGATAGTTCCTGCCTGGCTCATGTCATCATTTCATTCCCACACTCTATATTAAAGATATGAAATGAAAGTGCCAAGGGTGGCTCAAACAATTAAGTGTGCTGCAGCGGTCTCTACACAGTCTGAGGCTGTGGCAACAGATAAAAAGGAAGCTGTCAAGTAAGTCTTACCTGGCCTCTGTTACCATCTGGAGGACCAAGGAAATGTTTAATTCTTTCAGGAGTTCTCCAACAGTTCTCTGTGAGGTTTTGGATCCATTCTGTCATTTTCTGTATTTATCTGTTTTGTTTTTGTGTCTTTGTGTGAATGAGTGTGTGTGAGTAATTTGTCATCCTATAAGATTTATAATGCAATGGGATTTTCCTTAGAATGTTATCTCTTTCTCTCCCCTTCTCCCTTCTTTTTCGCCAGAACACAAGTGGCTGGCTGGAGAGGAGAGAGAAAAAGAGGGAAAAAAATATTGTATTACATACATTATATGATGGTAATAGCAAGTCAAAGAGTATACAAGAAGTATTAGGATAGAATTAGAAAAAATAATAAGATATTAATTATTTGCATGAACATTATGAACAGAAGTTTTAAGATTTTTAAATGGTTTGAAAATCTCATTCTCTACGTTCCAACTCTGCCTAAGTTTGAGTGCTGAGAAAGCAATAAAAAATAAAAAGGGAATTTTTTCCCTTAGATCAGAGAGGCAAACGGATGAGCATTTAACCATTTCCTGCCTCACCTAAAAGAGAAAAGTTTTGTGTATCAGGATGCAACCAAAAGTTAATTGAATTCATTCTGGTTAGTTTTGGAATTGTGAAAAGTGAAAAGTGTCGCTCCTAACTTGATGCCAAAGATAAGTCAGAATTTATTATACTATTTGGAATTTAGGCAAATTGGGAAAATACAAAGATTGAAAAAGAAACACCTCAGAGGTGAAGCTTTGGGCTCCCCATTATAGAGGAGAGGGGACAAGGCGCCACTGGACCTATTTTGTTCCAGAGTCCCAACTCACCTTTACTGGCAGATTCAAAGCTCTCAGTTTCAAAGAAGTTTTTAAGGAGTGGACACATAAATAAAGTTTACTAGAGTAAAAGGCAATTAAGCTGAAAACATTTTTACAAAAAATTATTAAAGCCTCTCGTCCCAGATCAGATTAAAAAAGAGTGTTGAAGAATAATAGGAAATTTGAGTTACCCTCCCCAATCTGGCAAAAGGGAGAAAGCATACTACTTATATCAAGGACTCCACTAGCCACAGCCCTGGGCACCCTGAAGCCTACATTTTTAGGCAAGCAGATGAATCTCTCCTTTCAAAACCCTAAATCCACAATCAGGCTTTGCAGCTGTGAAGAGAGGAGAAAAATCTCTGCACTTGATAAACCCAATTTTTGATCAATTGTTTTTGCAAATGATGATTTGGAAATGCAATTAATGTCATAATGTCATTGTGTTATAATGGTCTTCCTAAATTGCAGTAAAATTCTATTATATAGTAAAATTGAATAATTGTTATTAGCCAGAAATAGTGTTAAATCAAATTTTGTTGAAACTAAAAGATAGAGGGAAAAAATTTGAGTAAAAACAGTTGTCACTTTATCAGTTCTACTATTATTGTTAAATTATTTTCTCTTCTCCTCTTAATATTGTTTCAGATAGCAAATATTCAGTGTATGTGTGCCAACATATTGATATGGCTAAACTTTATACACACACAGAATGCAGATTTTTTTTTAACCTTTTTCAGAAAGTACAAATCCGGGGCAGCCAGGTAGCACAGCAAGTAAGAGCACCAGCCCTAGTGTCGGGAGGACCTGGGGATCGAATCCGGGCTCAGACACTTAGCACCCACCCAGAAACACCTGGCCATGTAACCTTGAGCAAGTTACTTAACCCCGATTGCTTAGGGGCGGCCAGGTGGCTCAGCGAGTAAGAGCACCGGCTCCAGTGTCGGGATGACCTGGATCAAATCCGGGCTCGGATACTCAGCACCACATCCAGAAACACCTGGCCATGTAACCTTGAGCAAGTTACTTAACCCCGATTACTTAAAAAAAAAAAAGAGAGTACAAATCCTCATAAGATAGAGGCCACAACTTACTAGATAACAAGCTAGAAATGTCATTAAAACCTGCCCTCAATATGGTATCTATACTATTCCTTCACTAATCACTGTTAACACACAGAAAATTAAATTTTGGTGGATAAATGTAACTCATAATCCTCCCTTTGGTAAGTTATCACATACACATGTCACAATAGATACTTTTCTTTCTTTTATCTTTGCTTCCCTTCAGACAGTAGAAGTAGTAGAAAATGTAATTATTCATATGTTACCATCTTTTGCTTCACTAGGTGTTCCAAAACAATCGAAAACTGATAATGCCCCTGCCTACACTAGCGATCATTTCAGTCTTTCTGTGATCATTCTCAAATAAAATTAATTACAGGTGCAACCCATATAATCTCACTGGTCACGTTATACTTGAGAGAAGAAATTAAGATATAAAAACCTATTTATAAAAATAAAAATAAAAAGATTAATACACCACAAAGGCACTTAGTTACTGCTTTATATACCCTGATGTGAGGTTTTTCTTTGGAGCTCTCTTTTGGGAGAGCTGTGTGATTTGGCCAGACGAGACTCTGAGCGAGCAGTCTTTGAGCCCTCTGGCTTTGAAAACTCAGATGTTGGTGCTTCCTTCTCTGGTAACTAACTAGATATGGATGTAATGGTCAGACAACTAGAAGCCTATCTGCTGATTTGTCTCTCTTTCTGTATTTTTTGTCTTTTTGTAACTTCTGTTTGTATTCTCTGAAGTTCAGGGTGCTGACTTTTCCCCCTGTAGGTAAATGATATGTGTTTGATTGATTAAAGTAAGATTGTTAACCCATTTTTGAGTTGTTTTCCTTTGGAAGGGAAGATCAAAGAACCCATGCTGGCAACTGTCCTGAGTATGCTAGGATGCTTGCTGTTACAAATGGCGTCATGAACAGGATCTGCAAAATATGGGGGCTAGGATAATTGTTTGTTTCCCAGTCATGGGAACTCTGTGGAGCCCTAGAATAGGGGTGCAGAACTGCCTGCATGCTGACTTAGATGAGGAGAGAGCAGGAATAGTGAGCTGCCTGCATCAGGATTGGGGCAAAAGCCAGGATTGGCTGCCTCCTGCAGGAGGAGGAAGAACCCAGGAGTTCGGAATTCAGCCACAGGACAAGATAAGGACTTTGCAGCAAGGCAAGAGCACTGAATGTGTTTTCTTGCTGCATCCCACAGTTTGGGACCCAGGGGGAGGATGGAATTGTGTCAATGATGGGTGGGGTGAAGTGCCATGGACCCCCAAGGACCACACCCTGTTGTTTTGTTGCTTAGTCGCCCCTTAGGACTTGGAAGCAGGGGCTGGAGCAGTGTTAAGACTGGGACTTGGCTCATTAGAGCCTGCACCTGAAAGTGCCAGGAGGAAGCCTGCAAGGGCAGTGTGGGGGAAAGGACACACCCCCCAAGAGAACTTTATTTGGAAATTTTGTTTTTGGATTGAGGGAATTATGAGGCTATATACTTTGTGTTTGTTTAATTAAGGCTGTATGGTCACTCTGGTAATGAGTTGTTATGGTATGTATCTTGCAAATGTGATGTATTTATATTGTGGGGATTGTGTTGTACTTAAGGCATGGTAATTGTAATTCAGATATGTTTCCTATGAAAGATCTTGGGGCTGAATGTAATTATAATGGGAATCTGAAGATCTTCCCTGCCCCTTGGCCCCTTGATAGGCTTAAGTGAATCTGAGAACCTTCCCTGATTTGAAAATATACTCTGCCCACTTGTATATTGTCCATGTGACAATCTTATTTAAAGGGGAGGGGGTGGATATTAGGATTAAGGAAATTGGGGAAATTTCAAAAAGGTGGAAGGAAAAGATTTGTGGGATTGCTGATTGCAGGCATTTTGGTTGTCAGTGCTATAATCATGTCTTTCACTATGTCTGCCCTTGCCTTACAAGAATTAATACAAACCAAATTTCTGTAAACCATGTATCAGGAATTGTTCCTGATAATATTGCAAATAAGATACTTGACTGGGTAAGTAGAACTAACTCATTGAATAACTTTACTTCCATAATCCCCTACTTTGTCTCATTAGTGTGTGCTAGGAGGTCTGTGCTTTGTTGCATCTTGTATTATTTGCTCCATTGGTAGGTCACTCTTGGCTCAATTTCTGCAACTCTTTGTTTGAGTGATCACCTGTGATGCTCTGATTTCAAGAAATTCTAATTTTATGGTGCTTCTGTTTGACCCTCCATGAGATTAATTTGTAGCTGGCCTCTTTTTGTTCTCTTTCTGATGCCTAATCAAAGTGGCATTTGAAAGAACTATGTTTCTCTGATAAGGCCACATTTCTAAAATATATAGGAAACTTAGTCAAATTTATAAAAATGAGTCATTCCCTGATTAAATTGTTAAAGAGTATGAACAGGCAGTTTTCAGAAGAAGAAATCAAAGCTATCTATAGTCATATGAAAAAATGCTCTAAAGTATTGTTGATTAGAGAAAAGCAAATTTAAAAAACTCTACACTACTACCTCATGGCTAATATGACAGAAAAGAAAAATAATACATTCTGGAGGGGATGTGGAAAAATTGGAACATTAATGCATTGTTGGCAGAGTTGTGAACTGATGCCTGCACAAGTACGTTTATTTGTCAGAGGGCCAAGATATTTATACACTTTTGCAGTAGGGAGGACAAAGCTTTCCCATGAGAAAATGTTGTAGAGAAACGAAATGTTGCAGACAGTGTTGCTTCTCAGCATCGGCTTTCTGCTTCCTGGTACTTCACCCCCTTGTGTACCCATTGTTATCTTGGTCAACATGGTCTGTTCTCAGCCAGAAGGCACAGGAGGTGACGGGGAGCCAACATCCTGAGATAAGCAGCCCTTCAGTAGGAAGGTGAGTCTACTTTCTTAGATAAGTAGCTCTTCAGCCTGGGACAAGTCACAAGTAAAACCTGGGCTGTCTTAGGCTGACTATATTTCCCTCCCTCCTATCCCACCTCCTACTTTTTCTGTTCTCTATTTTGATCCTGTCCCTTTTCAAAAGTGGGTGCTTTCAACTTCCCTCCCCACCAGCCTGCCCTCCCTTCCATCATCTCCCCTCTCATCCCCTTCCCTAATACTCTCCTGTAGGGTGAGATACCTTATTTAGTGTGTATGTCATTCCCTCCCTAAGCCAAATTCAATGAGAATAAGGTAGACCCATTCCCTTGCCTTCCTGTTCTTTCCTTCCATTGTAACCATTTTCCCTTGCCTCTTCTATATGAGATAGTTTACCCCATTCTGTCTCTCCCCATCTCCTCTCATTATATTCCTCTCTCACCTCTTAATTTCACCTTTTAAGTATCATCTCTTCCTATTAAATTGGTCCTGTGCCCTCTATGTATACCTGTACACATATACACACACGTATGTATTAATATGCCCATATATCCTCCTACAGACATATGTATGTATATATACACACATACACACACACACACACACACATATATATATATATATATATATATATATATATACATGCACACACACATTTCTATTCCCTTCAACTATTTTCATACTGATAAAAGTTTCATAAGTTACAATTATCGTTTTTTCCATGTAGGAATATAAATAGTTCAACTTTGATAAGTTCCTTATGATTTCTTTTCCCTGTTTACCTTCTCATGCTTCTCTTGCTTCTTGTATCTGAATGTCAGACTTTCTATTCAACTCTGGTTTTTTCATCAAGAATGCTTGAAAATCCTCTATTCCACCAAATGACCATATTTTCCCCTGAAACACGATACTCAGTTTTGCTGGGTAGGTGACTCTTGGTTTTAATCCCAGCTCCTTTGACCTCTGGAATATCATATTCCAAGCCCTTTGATTCCTCAGTGTAGAAGCTGCCAGATTCTGTGTTATCCTGATTGTATTTCCACAGTATTCAAATTGTTTCTTCTTGGCTGTTTGTAATATTTTTCCTTGATCTGGGAATTCTGGAACCTGGCTATAATATTCCTAGGAGTTTTCTTTTTGGGATCTTTTTCAAGAGATGATCAGTGGATTCTTTCAACCTCTGTTTTGCCCTCTGGTTCTAAGACATCAGGGCAGTTTTCCTTGAGAATTTCTTGAAGGATGATTTCTAGGTTCTTTTTTTGATCATGGCTTTCAGGTAGTCCAATAATTTTAAAATTATCTCTCCTGGATCTATTTTCCAGGTCACTGGTTTTCCCAGTGAGATATTTCACATTGCCTCCTATTTTTTCATTTCTTTGGTTCTGTGTAATAGTATCTTGATTTCTCATAAAGTCACTAGCTAACATTTGCTCCAACCTAATTCTGAAAGAATGATTCTCTTCAGTGAGCTTTTGAAATTCTTTTTCCATCTGGCATATTTGATTTTTTAAGGCATTATTCTCCTCATTGCCTTTTTGAGCCTCTTTTGCCATTTGAGTTAGTCTATTTTTTAAGGTGTTATTTTCTTCAGTCAGGTTGTTGACTCCCATTTCATAATTTTCTTCCATCGTTCTCATTTCTCTTCCCAATTTTTCCTCCATTTCTCTTATTTGGTTTTCAAAATCCTTCTTAAGCTCCTCTGTGGCCTGTAACCAGCTTGTATTTTTCTTGGAGGCTTTTGGTGCAGGAGTTCTGACTTTGCTGTCTTTCTCCTATTCCATGCTTTGATCCTTTTTGTCCCCAAAATAGAAATGTAAAGTTGGATTGCTCTGCTTGTTTTGTTTCCCTTGTTTGCTCATCTTGCCACTCAATTACTTGACTTTTGGGCTTTTTGCCACAGTAGGACTGCTACCAGACAGGGGAGTTTCGTCCCAAATGCTAGGTTTTTCCCAGCTACCATAGGTATTAGTTGGGTGCCCTCACTGAAGCCTCCACATGCTCTGGCAAGCTGGTCTCACACCCCAGGACCTCCACCCTATACCATAATCCAGATCCAAGCAGGTTAAAGCAAGAGTGATTACCCCGCAGAGTGGTTGCTTACAATCTGCATGCCAGGAGCTGAATCTGCCACCTGGTGGTGGCTGCAAGGCCATGGCACCTCAGTTGCTTCTCCCTCCAGGGGATAAAGGCCAGACTGCACTCCCAAACTCCCTGTTCCCAAAGTCCACACTGCACTGACCTCTCACTTTGTCCTTAGACTCTACGCATTGATAATTCTGAAAATCGCCACAACTGCTGGTGATCTGAAGTCCCTCCAACCAGTGTCTGGTCAGGCCACCCTGAGGCTAAAACCTTGGGTTCTTGAGGGTCTGGGCTCGACTTCCAGAGTGCTGCGCTGGCTGCTCCATGCTGGGCTGTCCTCAGTGGGAGGTTAGCTTCTCTGTGACATTTTGTGGGTTCTGTAGCTCCAAAGTTTGTTCAGAGTCACCTTGTACATGAATTGGAGGAGGTGGAAGCTGGAGCCCTGAGGAAGTCCTGTCTTGACTCTGCCCCCTCCCCCCCACTTTGCTCATTTTAACATGTAGTCGTTGTCATCATGTACTCTTTTCATGTTATATTTACTTTTTTTATACCTTTCTTAAATTTCTTTTTTTTTTTTGCTAAGCTCAAAGACCCTGTTCATCCTTATTTTTTCTAGAAGAATGATTATAAGTTGCTATTCTTTTTAAAGGTCCATTTTCTTTCATTTAGGAGTATGTCCAGCCTTGTGGGATATGTTATTCTTTGTGCAAACTGTTTTTCCTTTGCTTTTTTGCATATCATCTTCCATTATTTTATTTTACTTCATCATTTAAGTAGTCATAAATTATTTGAAATGAAATTTGTGAACTCTTTCTTCCATACCTTTTTATTTGACCCTAAAGTTCTGGAATTTAGCCATTTTATTTCTGCATGTGTTAAATTTTGGAATTCTTCTAGTATAACATTATGTGAATTCTTTGGATCTTCACTTTGCTCACTGATTCTTTTATTTCTGGAAAGTTTTCTTTTATAAAGGTAATGATAAGGACTGGACCTGCGATTTCATGGATATAGGGAATCCCCAGATAAGGAAATTCACTCTTTTAATTTTTTTTGCAATATATAGTTTTTATTATTGTTTACTCATTTCAGTCATGTCTGACTCTTTGTGACCTCATTTGGGTTTTTCTTAGCAAAGATACTGGAGTGGTTTGCCATTTCTTTCTTCAGCTCATTTTACAATTGAGGAAACTGAGGCAAATATAGTGAGTGAACTAGTGAATGTTCGAGGCCAAATTTGAACTCAGGGCAAGGTGTCTTCCGAACTCCAAAGCTTGAACTCAGGTCTTTCTGGATTCTAGGCCAGTTTTCTATTGCCAATGCCATGTTGCTCGTCATTTTCTATTATGATTTTCTTAAATATGGCATTCAAGTTTTTTATTCTTTGTAATTTTTCTGAGTAGACAGTGATTATCAGATGATATAGTTCTATGGTCAAGGTCAATTACTTTGTTATGTATCAGTCTCAGAATAGTCTATTATTTTTTGCTGTCTTTTGACTTTGTTTTGATTTGTGTGTGTGTGTGTGCATCTCCACATTCTAATTTTTTTATCTCATTTTGTTTTCTAAGTGTCCACTACTTTGTTAGGATTATTTGATTTCTTTTCTAAATTTTCACTTCTCTTTGTCTTTTCAAGTGTTTTTCTTAAAGAGTTATGATTTTTGGTCCAATATCCTACACAGCTTAAAACAAAGCTGATAGAGATTATTTATTGCCCCAATATGTAGTTAAATGAATAACCCATAGATCTTTTTTTATCACGATATGTGTCTGGGACAGACAATAAAAATGGACAAGTTGAGTCCAGAATTAAGCAAGAGGACAAGAGCTGGTTACTACTGCTTTCAGGAAATTGCAAAGTACCTTTAATGATCATTAAATCTCTTTCAGAGGTAATGGCCCATCTTTTTTAATGTCAGTATTCTGCTACTGTTGTTTTATGTTATGGAACACACTGAAGTAATAAAAGTGAATGTTATGGAGAGCAGTGATATAATGAGCAAGATGTATCATATAAAAAGAGAGGATTTTTGAAGAAGATCTGGAATATGTTTCATTATCAGGGAAATATATGATTGAAAAAGAAGAGTAATTGTTCTAGGCAAGAATGAGAGACAACTGATGGATAATCTTTGTACTTCACTGGTATCCTTGTGACGTCAGGAGAAATCAAGGAAGGCTTCTGACATACTTCATGGAACCACTGTGGCAAACTTATGGGAAGACATGGAAAACAGTTGCAGAGAATGTGGTGTCATGAATCATAGCTATAGATTAGGAAGGAACAATAGAGGCTGTGTGGTCTACCTTATTTAACATGTGAGTAAATAGGCCATAGAAGGTTACTAAATGAGTTCTTTTGGTCATGTGGGTAGTGTCATAAAAGTCATTTGAACCTATATCTTTTGGTTCTGGAGCCAATATCCTTTCCACTGTATCATGCATAGATAAGTTGTGATTTTCATTATTGTGGGTGACATTTAAAAGAACGATAACAAATCCATTTTAATATTTTAGCATCCCTTCCTTTAATTCTTTTTTTTAAAATGTATATTGAATTTGACATGGCTGTCCTGTGTGTGTTCCCTTTTGTTGAATATATTTTTGTTTTCTTCTGTGTGTTTCAAAAATTTTTGATGCTCTTTTTTCATCTCCATTCTCCCATTAACTCATTACCTCTCCACCCTTATAGAATTTCTTTGCAGCAACAAATTACTGAATAAACAAACATATTGAGGATGCCTCTTTATGTAAACCTACTGGAGGAAACTGAAACAGAGAGATGTGATTGAGGGTTAGTATTGTGTGGGGTAACAAAGATCTTTACTCAAATTAAACTCAGAGGCTTCTCAAGGTAGAAAGAAAGTAGAAAGGAATTTATTATGATTCTCATGACAAAAGAGTGACTTACACTGAGTGCATTCAATTAATTGTTAGTGTCAGACCACGCCAGGCATAGAGAAGATACATACTTTTATAGCTCCAGCCCCATTACCTAATCGCAAGACTCCCTCCCTATCTACCTTCCTCTCGGCTCATTCTCACAAGCCTTGAGAGCACAGTCTGAGATGTGATAATCTAACCCAAGAACAGTGATGAAATACATATAGTAAGCAGGTGCAGCTATTTTGTAAGTTTAGCAGTCCATTAACTTTGGCATACTCCTACCTTTTTCAGGGCCCCTTGTCTTTAGATCAATGAACAGACATGATCAAAGCCTGTATCCTTGTCTTTGTTCCTGAAATACTTCACGGTCAGCTTGCCCTTACACTATAACTGGACAAGGAACCAAGCAGATATGATTATCCTGCAGATTTAGTGATCTAAGAATTCTTGTACAACTCCCATCTTTTGACCTGGGTAACCATGCAGATGTGTTTGCATCCTGTGTTCCCATACCTTTTCTTTTGGAATGCTTAAGGGTCAGCAGCTGGTTTTTTTTTTTTTTTTCAGGAAAACCGAAATGAAAACCCAACCTTAAATTCTATGTGGGTCCCCTAGCCTAAAAGTTTATGAGGGGTCTTCACCATATCTCACACAGTATGAACAGCCAAAAACCTTCCTTTAAGTCTTTAAACTTCTTGTTCACTTTAGGGATTTCTTGCATTAGTTTCATTCTAATTTCTAGGGGTCATTTGTTGTATATGAGGCTAAGTGTTGGGTAGGTCTGGTATCAGAAGTTGTACTGCTAGAAGTGGTGCCCAATCTGAATCTGAACTTCCTTTCTTTTTTTTTAATCTATATTACTTAGGATACTTTATTTAGTCTTTGCTTCACTCATTTCAAGTAATTGTTTTTTTCTTTTATAAATGCTTTATTACCTTCTGATTTAAATCATTCATTTCCACCAGATTTTGAGTTACAAATTTTCTCCCTGTTTTTCCCCTACCTACCGCCCCAAAATAGCAGTCCCACAGGATATCCCCTCCAACAATCTGCTGTCTCCCATATTTTCTCCCATACCCCTTTCGACTTTTCCAGTGGATCTCTATGCCCCAGTGCCTGTATATCTTATTTCCCAATTACATGTAAAACAGTATTAATATATATGCATCTATATATATTTGAGTATTTGATTTTAAAACTTTAAATTCCAGATTCATTCCCTTCCTCCCTTGTCTCCCACCCTTAACTGGGAAGATAAGCAGTTCAGTATAGGTTGTACATATGTGGCTAATGCAAAACAATAACATAGTAGATATATTGTAAAAGACTGATTATATTTCCCTCCCTCCTATCCCACCTCTCACTTATTCTATTCTCTACTTTGATCCTGTCCCTTTTCAAAAGTGGGTGCTCCCAATTTCCCTCCCCCCCCCGCCTGCCCTCCCTTCCCTCAACCCCCCCCTCCCCCCCTCCCCCCCTACTCTTCTGGAGGGTGAGATACCCTATTTAGTGTGTATTTCATTCCCTCCTCAAGCCAAATTCAATGGGAATAAGGTTGACCCATTCCCTTTTGCCTTCCTATTCTTCCCCTCCATTGTAACCATTTTTTCCTTGCCTCTTCTATATGAGATAGTTTACCCCATTCTGTCTCTCCCCATCTCCTCTCATTATATTCCTCTCTCACCTCTTAATTTCACCTTTTAAGTATCATCCCTTCCTGTTAAATTGGTTCTGTGCCCTCTGTCTATGTATAACTGTAAACATATATACACACATTCACATATGTATTCATATGCCCATATACCCTCATATATATATATATATATATATATATATATATATATATATATATATTTCTATTCCCTTCAACTACTGAGAAAAGTTTCATAAGTTACAATTATTGTTTTTCCATGTAGGAATGTTAATAGTTCAACTTTGGTAAGTTCCTTATGATTTCTTTTCCCTGTTTACCTTCTCATGCTTCTCTTGCTTCTTGTATCTGAATGTCAAATTTTCTATTCAGCTCTGGTTTTTTCAGCAAGAATGCTTGAAAGTCCTCTATTCCACTGAATACCCATATTTCCCCCTGAAACATGATACTCAGTTTTGTTGGGTAAGTGACTCTTGGTTTTAATCTCAGCTCCTTTGACCTCTGGAATATCATATTCCAAGCCCTTCGATCCCTCAGTGTAGAAGCTGCCAGATTCTGTGTTATCCTGATCGTGTTTCCACAATATTCAAATTGTTTCTTCCTGGCTGCTTGTAATATTCTCTCCTTAATCTGGGAATTCTGGAACCTGGCTATAATATCCCTAGGAGTTTTCTTTTTGGGATCTTTTTCAAGAGGTGATCGGTAGATTCTTTCAACGTCGATTTTGCCTTTTGGTTCTAAAACATCAGGGCAGTTTTCTTTGAGAACTTCCTGGAGGATGATTTCTAGGTTCTTACTTTGATCATGGCTTTCAGGTAGCCCAATAATTTTTACATTATCTTTCTGGATCTATTTTCTAGGTCAGTGGTTTTTTCCATGAGATATTTCACATTGCCTTCTATTCTTTCATTTGTTTGGATCTGTTTAACAGCATCTTGATTTCTCATCAAGTCATTAGCTTCCATTTGCACCAATCTAATTCTGAAGCAATGATTCTCCTCAGTGAGCTTTTGAGATTCTTTTTCTATCTGGCAAATTTGATTTTTTAAGGCATTCTTCTCCTCATTGCCTTTTTGAGCCTCTTTTGCCATTTGAGTTAGTCTATTTTTTAAGGTATGATTTTCCTCAGTCAGGCTGTTGACTCTCATTTCATAATTTTCTTGCATTGTTCTCATTTCTCTTCCCAATTTTTCCTCCACTTCTCTTATCTGCTTCTTAAGGTCCTCTATGGCCTGTAACCAGCTCATATTTTCCTTAGAAGCTTTTGGTGCAGGAGTTTTGACTTCACTGTCTTCCTCCTGTTCCATGCTTTGCTCCTTTTTGTCCCCAAAATAGGATTCTAATGTTGGAGTCTTCTGTCTGCTTTGTTTCCTTTGCCTGGTCATGTCGCCCCCCAGTCACTTGACCCCTGGGCTTTTTGCCACAGTAGGACTCTGCCACCAGACAGGGGAGCCTTCGTCCCAAATGCTGGGGTTTTCTCAGCTGCCGGAGGTATTAGTTGGGTGCCCTCTTTGAGGTCTCCACAAGCTCTGGCAAGCTGGTCACGCCCCCCCAAACCTCCACCCTAGACTGCAATCCAGATCCAAGCAGGTTAAAGCAAGAGCGATTACCCCTCAGGCTGGTTGCTTGGTCCCCCTACACTCTGCAGGTCAGGAGTTGAAGCTGCCATGTGGAGCTGGCTGGCTGTGCTGGGTGTCTCAGCGGCTTCTCGTCCTGGGGGCAAAAGCCATGCACTCCCACATACTGGGTCCCAAAGTCCAGACTGCACTGACCTCTTGCTTTGTCCTGAGCATCTTTGTGTTGATAAATCTGGAAATGGCCACAGCTGCTGCTGATCTGCGGCCTCAGGCCTGGGGCTGTGCTCAGCTCCCAGAGCCCTGCTCTGGCCGATTCCTGCTGGCCTGCGGGCTGTGCTCAGCGGGAGGTTAGCTTCTCTGTGTCATTTTGAGGGTTCTGCAGCTCCAAAGTTTGTTTAGAGTCCCCTTTTACATGGATTGGGGAAGGTGGAAGCCGGAGCCCAGCGGAGGTAGTGCTTCTACTCTGCCATCTTGACTCTGCCCCCTCCAAGTAATTCTTTTAATTGTATCTGATCCCTTCTTCAATTGATCAATTTCCTATTTGATGATTAAAAAAAATTAAATGACTTTTTAGACATTTTTCTTTTTGTATTTTTAAGTGGGGATGCAAAGAGTCTGGCAATCTTGGAACCTCTCATTTCACTATCTTCCCACAAAGTTCAAGTTTATGTGATTTTTAAAAAAGCACTGTGATATCTGATCATTTTACAAAACTTTCAGAAGATTGAAATTTTTTTCTACTCACATCTCCCCTGGTTTTTTTTTTTGAACTTCTTTTTATTTTGAGCTTCTTTTGTTTTTTGTCATTATTCTGTAGGGTATCATTAGTAAGTGTATGGTATTGTTCTTTTATAAAACGATAGCAGAAGATTATATATTTTTTCTTGCTGCTTTCTGCATTGGTGGCCGCTGGACTATCATGTGTTTCCCTGTCCAGGGAGAAGATTCAAAATTACCTAAATTATCTATCTGCTTAAAGAATAGCAGTTGTAGTTTTGTTATTAATGTTGTCAAGTCAACAACAAGCATTTATTAGGATTATGAGCCAGCTGCTTGGATAAGCATTTGGAATTCAAATACATGCCAAAAGAAAGGTATTCTCTGCCCTCAATTAGCTTATGTTCTAGTAGGAGAAGATAACATCTAAAAGGAACCTGGAAGGAGAACAGGTGGAGGTAGAGGCTACCAGTGAGGGGGCATAGTGGAGAAAGTCTAGGGGGTTAAGAGTGGAACTCTGAGAGGCTTGAGGAAGTGTTTCCTTGCAATAGGGGACTTGGAAGGAACAAGTCAGTCAGTAGAAAAGGCCACAAGGACAGTCTACATCTTGTGTTAGAAGGTTGGGGATTAAATTAATTTCCAGTGTGGGAAGGTTGCTTTCGTACAGTGCAGGGAATCAGGAGTGGAGCCTGGGGAGACTCCAAGGTACCCTCAAATACAGCTGATTTGCAGGGGTATTAAAGTGGCCTGGTAGGAGGAGTTCCTAGTGAGACAGAAATTGATAGAGGTCATTATTCAGGATTGCATGTTCAGATATCACAAAAAGGGGCATTGTCTCAAGTGAGAGGTAAAACTGCTGTAGATATTATAGCTAGTTTAGATTCACAGGACTTTTTGTGACAGTGTAATTTAAAATCTGTTTTCAGATTTCAGTGAAAGAATTTTCTTCTGACTGAAATTTCTCATTCTAAATAGTTTAATTTAGGGTTGGGCTTTTTATCAGGATGCTATCAGTGTTGCTTTTGTGTATTCTTAATATGTGAAAAATTAATATTTTGTATAGTTCTGCAATATTTTCCAATGCTTTGGAAATTAGGGCTCTTAGTGAAATGAGCTAATTTATTTCACCTTTATGTGTTCTGAGCTTTAGTAGGGTTGGTTAAAGCTAATCAATGTCTGTATTAAGTCCCAAGCCAGTTATGGTTAACGCTACAGGGGAGGGGCACCAGAATCCCTAAGGAAGAAGAAATGAGCCCAGTTCAGAAACAAAGTAGGTCAAAGCTTTCCTGCTGGTCAGCAGTTGGTTTGGCCTAATGAATGACCTTACCTCTCCCAAAATAAAGTATAAAATGGTGGGAAGAGCATTGGATATTTGGAATTTGAAAGATATCGGTCCGGGTCTGCTACTTAATAGCTGTGTGACCTTGGGGATGTTTCTTATTTGTAAAATGAAGATAATAATACCATACTGCCTTCTCACAGAGTTGTAAGGAGCAAATAAGATAATGCATGTAAGAAACTATTATTCAGAAATTCACATAAATGTGAGATTATAATCACTGCATTTAATTTAACAATAAATGAACACTATATATGCCATAAAAATAGTAATTACCACTTTACATTGCAGTCTGCAACTTCCAACATTGTATTATACATGTATATACAACATTTCCATTGTATACTTTGAATATCCTTGAATTTGGGCTGTAATTATTTAACAGTCACCTTTCCCATCTCTCTTTGAAATGAAAGGTCTTTATTATACTTCTTGGAGCAGTTGCATCACAAACTTCTCTAGTGTCTTATATCACCCTATCCACACTCTCTTAGCAGAATGTAATATTTTACTGAGAAAATAGAGGCCGTCTGCCATGAGTTCCCTCTTTTTCCCTTCATTGTATTTCAAAAAGCCTTGATATTATTCCTCCATTTTCCCTCTTTCTCTTTAATCTTCAGTCTCTCCCTATCTGCTGGGTTTATTTATTTATTTATTTATTGCTGCCTTCAAGTACTTGCAGGTTTCCTTTGTTGTTAAAAAAGAGAAACAGCAACAAAGCTCATTTCACATACCTTCTCTTAAACTATGTCTTAAGAGTCTATGACTTGTTTCTCTTTCATTGTAAACTTCTAGAAAAATCAAATCTACTCTTGTTACCTCTACTTCTCCTCTTTGCAATTTGATGACCAACTTCATCATTCAGCCTAAACTGCTGTCTTTGTAGTTAGTGATGAAATTTTTTTAAAATAATTTTTTCATGATATCTTTTGTTTTTACCTAATTTTTTTGGTCTAATTTTCTCCCTGTATCCTTTCCCTATCTTCTCCCAGATAGTCATATCATATAACAATATTTTTTAAAGAAAAAAAAGGAAAAGAGGAAGAAGAGGGGGAAAAAATCAGTCAAACCTAGTAATCCATAGATAAAATCTGAAAATACATGCAATGTTTCATACTGATGGGCAACCTGCCTCTGCAAAGAAATGTGTCTTCTGATATCTCTTTTTGGGGGCCATACTTGTTCTTTATAGTTTTGTGTCATTTGCTTTTGATTGCTTTGTGATTGTTGGTCTTTCCATTTACATTGTTATAGTTATTGTGTATATTGTTTTTTTGTTTCTGCTTAATTGATTCTATTACCAGTTTACGTATTTGTTCATGCTTCCTTGTATTTCTTATATTGTTTCTTTTAGTAATATTTTATTACATTCATGTATGACTGTTTGTTTAACTCTTCCCAATTTGATGGGCATCTGTTTTGTTTACAATTATTTGCTTCCATAAATATTTTGGCATATATGGGGATTTTCTTCGTATCAATGGCATCCTTAGGCTATATGCCTAGTAGTAGAATTTCTGGGTCAAAGGGTATGGATATTTTAGTGACTTTATTTCCATATTTCCAAATTGCTTTCTTATATGGTTGTACTAAATCATAACTCCACCAGCAATGTACTGGTGTGCTTATCTTCTTACAACTTCTCTGACATTGATTATTTCCATCATTCCTGTGAACTTTTCATTGAAAAACCTTATGGTCTTTTCTTAGTCCTCATTCTTCTTAAGTACTGTAGCAGCTGACACTATTATTCACTTCTCCTGGTTACTTTCTCCTTTTGGGGTTTTTGAAACATTACTCTCTTTGGATTTTGCCCTCCTGATATTACAGCCAACAAGCATTTATTAAGTCCTTACTATATTAGACACCGTACTAAGCCATGAGGATATACAAAGAAAGACGAAAACCAATTCCTGCCCTCCAGGAGAGTAGATTCTAGAGGAGGAGACAGCATGTAAATAATTAGAATATGTTTATTGAATAGATGAAGGGTAATAGGGAAGGCATTGGAATCTTTGGGGACTGGGAAAGGCTTCCTTTAGAAAGTGAGATTTGAGCTGAGCCTTGAAGGAAGCCAGGGCAACTGAGAAGTGGAAATAAGGAAATAGAGTATTCTAGGCATTGAGGATAGTGAGTGCAAAGGCACAAGAGTTGGAAGATGGAGTACTGTGAGGAACCTCAAGTAGGTCAGTGTAACTAGAAAGTGTGGAGGGGAAGAAAATAAAACTTTAAGTGGTAAATAGAGAATTTTAAATTTTGTTCTGGAGATGATTTGGGGCCTTTGGTACTCACTGAATGGGGGTGAAGGGTGAGTTACGTGACATTATCTGATCCACACTTTTGAAAGATTAAGTTGGCAGCTGAGTAGAGGATAGATTGGAGTGGAAAGTAAGACTTGAGATAGAAAAGACCAACCATGTCTATTTCAGTATTCCAGGTGTGAGGTGATCAGGGTCTGAACTAGTGCTGTGGCTGTTTTAAAGGAGAAAAGAGGAAATGTAGGAGAAATATGAAGGTAGAAACTATACAAGATTTGGCAATAGATTGGATTTGTAGGATGAATGAAAGGCAATATCAATCCCCTCAAAAATAAAAGATGATATTGAGGTTTTAAGATTGGTTAATTTTAAGGGTGGGGTGGAGCAGGGAACAGCATAAGGGAAATTAGGAGGCAGAAAAGGTTTGAGGAGTTTAGTTTTGGATACACTGAGTTTAAGCTGGCTATGGGACCACCAATTTGAGATGTTCAAAAGGCAGTTGGAGACTCATGACTAGCTCAGCAGAAACGTTTTAGGCTGAAAATATGGACCTGGACATCATCTGTATAGAAATGATCATTGTGATGAGATCACCAAGTGAGGTGGTACAGAGTGAAAAGAGAAGGGACCTGGGACAGTGCCTGGGGGAAGAGGAAGGGATATGCTTATGGTTAGTGTGACATGGCTATAGAACCAGGGAAGGAGACCAAGGAGTAGTTGGATAGAAAGGGGATGAGCCAGGAGATATCAGTGTCACAAAAATCAGTAGAGGAAAGAGTCGATGACCAAAAGTTTCATACTCTGTAGAGTTCAGGAAGGATCAGGGTTCAGAAAAATCCGTTAGAATTATCAATTAGGAGATTATTGGTAACTTTAGAGAGGAGTTTCAGTTGAGTGATAAAACTGGAAGCCATATTGCAAAGGATTTAGGAGTGAACTGAATGAGAGGAGAGGGAATTGAAGCCCTAATTATAAATGACTTTGTGTAGGAGTTTAGCCACAGTAGCTTAGGGCAATGGTCAAATCAAATGAAGTTTTTTCTTTTAAGTTTTTTTGGGGGAGACATGGGTATATTTGTTCTCAGTAAGGAAGAAACTGGGGAATAGAGATTGAAGTTGAGACAGTGGATATAATAAGGAACAATTTACTAGAGAAGTAGAAAAGGGATCCAGGTAGCATGAAGAAGGAGTTTGCATTAGCAAGGAGAAGGGCCACTTCTTCATTCAGAATCAGCGAAGGAGGAGACAGTGTGACTTTGGACAAGTCACTTAACCTTTTTGGAACTCAGTTTCCTTATCTTTTAAATACAGATATTAGGCTAGATGGATTAGAAGTTCCCTTTCAACTGACCTGGAAAACAGATAAAAGAAAAAACATTTAAGAATCACTAGACTGCTTGAAAACTGTAACCAGAGAAACAGCATAGATATTATATTTCAAGGAATCTTAAAAAGAAAACTGCCCAGATTTCTTAGAAACAGAGGGCAAAGTGGAAATAGGTATGATTCTGTGACTCCATTGGCCCCCAATTTATTCTAGGATCAATTTGTAAACTCTTTTGTTTGGCAATTAAAAATCCTTCATGACCTACTTCCAACTTACCTTTTTAAGTTTAAGCTTATTATCTATTACTCCCACTATATTTTTAAAAATTAATTTCATTTTTTTTTTCATTTATAAAGCACTTTCCCCCCTCTCACTTCCCTTTTCCCACTGGAAAAAGTAGGAAAAACAAAATGCTTGTAATGAATGTGACTAGTCAAAATAAACAAATTTTTCCATTGGTCATGTCAAAAGGTGCATGTTGAATGTGGCTATAGTCTTTTTGTTTGTTTTTTAAATTAAGTTATTTTTAATTAAAAAACCTATTTTCTTTTCCTTCTATCTCCTCTCATTGAGGGAAATAAAGAGAAAAGGAAAATAAAACCCTTTTAAAAAATGTGCATAGTCAAATAAACCAAATTGCTTTATTGACTCTGCAAAAAAATGTCTCTCAGTCTGCATGGCTTTGTCAGGAGGTGGGTAGCCTGTTTTTTCCTGGATCCTCTAGATTCATAGCTATTCATGACATTGATTATAGTTTTTTTTTTTTAAAGCAATTGGGATTAAGTAACTTGCTCAAGGTTACATGGCCATTTATTTTTTGGTGGGTGCCAAGTATCTGAGGCCAGAACTGATCCCGGGTCTCCTGATGCTGGGTCCAGCGCTCTTACTCACTGTGCCACCTGGCCGACCCATTATAGTTTTTAAGTCTTCTAGCTGTGTGACCCTGGGAAAGTCGCTTAACCTTTCTCAGTCTCAGTTAACTCATCTGTAAAATGAGGATAATAATAGTACTTTACAGGGTTGTTGTGAAGATCAAAAACATACAGCATTTTATGAAGGGATGATATCTAAAAAACAAAATTAAGGGGTGAAAGAGGAATAAATTGGGAGAAGGAGAAAGGAAGAGATAGAATAGGGTAAATTATCTCACATATAAGAAGCAAGAGAAAACTGTTACAATGGAGAGGAAGAGTGGGGAGATTAAAAAGAATGAGTCAACCTTACTCTCATTGGATTTGACTTAGGAATAACATACACACTCAATTGGGTATCTTACTCTACAGAAAAGTAGGGGGAAGGGGATAAGAAGAGGGGAGGATAAAAGGGAGGGCAAATTGGGGGAGGGGATAGTCAGAAGCAAACACTTTTGAAAAGGGACAAGGTCAAAGGAGAAAACAATAAATGGGGGGCAGGATAGGATGGAGCAGAATATAGTTAGTCTTTCATAATATGACTACCATGGAAATGTTTTGCATAACTACACATGTATATCCTATATTGAATTGCTTGTCTTCTCAATGGGAATGGGTGAGGAGGGAAGAAGGGAGAGAATTTGGAACTCAAGATTTTAAAAACAGATGTAAAAAATTGTTTTTACATGCAACCGGGAAATAAGATATGTAGGCAATGGGGTATAGAAATCTATCTTGCCCTACAAGAAAGTAAGGGGGAAGTGGGTAAGAGAGGGTGTAGGTAGGGAATGAAAGGGAGGGCAGACTGGGGGAAGGGATAATCAGTATGCATGCCATCTTGGAGTAGGAGGTAGGGGAGAGATGGGGAGAAAATTTGGAACTTAAAATCTTCTGAAAATGAATGTTGAAAACTAAAACTAAAGTAAATTCTGGGGGAAAAAAGAAACATAGCTTTTTGCAAGCCTTAAATTGCTATATAAAGCAAGCTATTAGTATTATTTTCAAAGTTAGACTTTACAGTGAACATTGTTGTTATTGTATAAATTGTTCTCCTGGTTCTACTCATTTTACTCTGTATCACTTCATTAAAGTCTTCTCAGGTTTCTCTGAAACTGTTCTTTTCTTCAGTTCTTGTAGCATAGTAGCATCCTATTACATTCATATGATTTGTGCAGTCATTCTCCGGTTGATGGGTACCCATTAATTTCCTTTTTTTTTTTTTTTTTTTTGCCATTACAAAAAGAGATGCTATAAATATTTATATATACATGGAACCTTTTTCTCTTTCTTTGATCTCTTTGTAGTACAGGCCTAATAGTAGTATTATGGAGTCAAAGGGTATCTACAATTTTGTATCTTTTTGGACATAGTTCCAAATTGCTTTCCACAGTAGTAATACTACTTCACAGCTCTACTAACATTGCATTAATGTGCCTATTTTCCCACAGTCTCTCCAACATTTTTCATTTTCTTTTTTTGTCCACTGCCAATCTAATGGTTTAGAAGCTCAGAATTGCTTTAATATGAGTTTTTCTCATTATTAGTGGTTAGGAATATTTTTATATGGCTATTGATAGCTTAAATTTCTTCCTGTAAAAAATGCTCATTCATATGCTTTGACCATTTATGAATTAAGGAATCTTATAGACAATTTAAGATTCTACTAACATGACCTTACTATACTTCCTCACTAAAAACATTCCGTCTTCCATTTTTGTTCTTTTGCAACGCTCTTTTCATGCCTGAAATGTACTCTTGCCTCTCCTCTACCTCTTAGAATTTCTAGTTTCCTTCACTTTAAGCCTCATCTTCTTTTTATATGTGACTTTTTTTGTCACCTCCCATCTGTTAGTATCTTTCCCTCCTCCAAAATTACCTCTATTTTGTATGTATTTTGTAGCTTCGTAAGTGTTCACATGTTGTCTCTCCAAATAAAGTAAATTTTTTGAGACCAGGGATAGTTTCATTTTTTTTCTTTATTCCCAGGTCTTAGCATAGATCCTGGTCCATGGAAGGCACTTAATAAATGCTTGTTGAGCTCCTCCCCCTGCCCTTCCCCCCTATTTAGTATCTTCCTTGTCCTTGTTTTTTTTGTTTTTACTACTTCCATAGCAGCAGATGTTTTTCTTTCTCTGTTTCTCTCCTTGAAATAATTTCTCTTCATACCTATCAGTGATGTTACATGTTGTTTATTTTTCTTCATTATCATGCTTCATCCCACTAAGTTTCTCTGTTTAGTGTAGGATTACTGTTTAATGCAGGTTTCAGATGATCTCAGACATTTATAGGATGTTTTTCAAATATGTGTGATCTGGACATATAGTGTACCATATTCCCCCCCTCTTCTCTAACATTAGAATTCATAGTTTGGCAGTTAGCTCAAGAGATATATTGCAACCCAGTATGTCTCTCAATCATTCCATAGCTGCTAAGCCACTTTATTTCCACTCTGTCTCACAGCAGGTTCCAGTAGAAAGCATATCAGTAATGAAAAATAGTAATTCAGTACCATGTTTGGTGGAACATTGAGAAGGCTTAAAGATTTGTAAAGGAACCAGGGGATTTCTCAGGCAGCTTAGAGAACTCATATAATGAATAGATTTGCTTGTCTCTGCCCCTGTTGTAGCATACAGCTCTGGAACACAGTAGAAAGAGCTAATGTCTTTAATATCTTAAATAAGAATTTGTCACTGACAAGGAAAAAAAATATAACAAAAAGTCTTGGTGTACAGTTTAGGATTTTTCTTGAGTAGGTGAAGTTTTAGAACTTGTTCTTATTTCAGTGGATATCTTGAGAATTCAAATACTTTATTTGGATTTTGGTATAAATTTGGATAATTTTAATTAACTAAAAAAAGAGTTTAATTTGGTCCATATTTGTTGTTAAATTGTGTCTGACTCTGTAAATCGTACAGTCCATGAGGTTTTCTTGGCAAAGATACTAGACTGGTTTTTCATTTTCTTCAAAGGATTAAGGCAAACAGGATTAAGTGACTTGCCCACGGTCACACAGCTAGTAAGGGTCTGAGACTGGATATGAACTTAGATCTTCCTGACTCTAGGCCCAATGCTCAATCAACTGAGCCATCTAGCTCTCTTTGGTCTATATAAACCTGTAGTCATCTAAGCTGTGTGTAGTATTGGCTAGGAAAGTATAAGCAGAGGAAGGAGTCTTTTAGAAAGTATGTATTTCACTGAAGGGTTAGAGAAGATGATCATGGAGAGTGTGCTACACAGGGCCTCAGATTGGTTAGAGTGGTGGAAGTCATTAATCATTATTCCTCAAGCAGTGCTGTCTGTGAGAAAAAATAGACTCAGTTATGGAGGGGCATGTCCATGTCAGAATGATGGCTTTCAGATGCTCCTTGCATTCAGCAGCAGTGTGCTGTAGTGGCAAGAGTGCTGAAATTAAAGTCAGGAGACTTAGAGTGAGGCCTGGGGCAAGTCAGCTAACTTCACTGAGCCTTAGTTTCCTCACATGTAAATTGAGGAGAATAATTATTGTATTTTTGCACATCTTACTGAGATTTGATTTGATTACCTCTCTGTAGTAGGTGAGTATCATGCTTCATTACTAGTACTCTGGAATCATGCTTGGTCATTTCATTTCAGAATCAAATCGATCAAATGAAGTCATGTGCAAAGGACTATTTAAGTATAAGCTATTATTGTAGCAAAATTGAGGAAGACAACCTCAATGAGATTCTCAGGCAGTATGATATAGTGGACATAGTGTTGGATTTCTAGTCAGGAAGACTTGGATTCAGATCTTGCTGAAATTTACTAGATGTGTAATTATGAGCAAGAACCTTTTTTACCCTTAATTTCCTAGTATTAGTAGATAGTATATATCTCAGAGGGGTATATTGTGAGGCTCAAATGAGATAATGGATAAAATGTTTTGCACCATGCTAGGTACTGGAGTTATACAAAGTTTAGACAAGACGTGTTTCCTGCTGTTATGTGACTTACAGTCTGAGGAGGAGGGATATAACATATATACAGACAAGTAAAATAGAAAATAATACATCATGAACACATAAGAGGGAAGTAAAGTGTGCCTTATGAGCTGTAAGGTGGGGAAAAGGACATTATTGTTCAGACAGGAACAAAGAAAACTTCATGAAAGAAGTTGAATGAGCCAGTTTTAAAATTTTATTCTGTTATTCTTAAGAACAGAGAATGTTAAACAAACTAAAATGAGCACTACCATATGTGTGGAACAGAGATTATTACATGAAACTGTGAATCTCTATTATGTACAACTTTTTTTTTCTTTTAAATAATAAATTCAGTATATTTCTTTCAAAGTTGTATTGCTTGTCAAGTTAATAAGCATTTATTATGTCTTACTATATGCCAGGCAGAGTACTAAGCATCCGGAATATAAAGACAGGCGAAACGGTCCCGGATCCCAAGGCACTCCCATTCTAATGAGGGAGGACATCACGCCCGCAACTGTGTGTGTACAAGATATACATGGGGTAAACTGGAAATAATCTCAGAAGGATTTTCATGTGAGCTTCCTTCTGTTTTCTTCTGTGCATTTCAAAAACGTATTTCAGTGACTTCTCTTCTGTTTGGCAACCCTGTCCTTATCTTCTCTCTTTCTTCCTACTCTCTTGCCCCTATTGACAGAAAAGAAAAACAAAACCCTCATAACAAATAGGTATAGTCAGGTAAAGCAGCTTTTCATGTTGCTGTGTCACAAAAACTATGTCTCATTCTTTGATTTGATTACCTCTCTGTAGTAGGTGAGTATCACGCTTCATTACTAGTACTCTGGAATCATGCTTGGTCATTTTATTAGAATTCTTCAGTCTTTCATAATTGTCTTTTTTTTTTTTAACATGGCCAATTTGGGATTTTTTTACTTGATTATACATGTTTCTAACAGGGGTTTGCTTTTTATTGCTTTCTCAGTTGGGGGGAGGGGTTTAGAGTTGAGAGGGAGATAAGGTAGATTTTCCTTTGGAAAAAAATAGAAATAAAAAACAAGTTGTTTGTCTTTACTATGTTGTTGTATAAATTGTTTTCTTGTTTCTGCTCATTTCACTCAGCATCGGTTCTTATAAGTATTCTCAGGTTTCTCTAGACCATTTCTTATGATGTTCATTTCATTACATTCATACATCTTAATTTCTTCAGCCATTTCCCAACTGATGAGTACTCGTTAGCTTGCAGAACTGCTATAAATATTTTTGCTCATATGAATTCTTTTTCTCTTTCTTTGAACTCTTTGGGGTATAATCCTTTTTGTGGTATCATGGGTTCAAAGGATATGCATAGTTTAATAACTTTTTGGGTAAAGTTCTAAATTGCTTTCCAGAATTATTGGAGTAATTCACAGCTCCATTATCAGTGAATTAGTATGCCTTTTTTCCTGAAGCCACTCCCTCTGCCAGTTGTAATTTTCCATTTTTTGTTGAGATAGTTTATTCAGTAGGTGGATAGGATTCACCAGGAGATCTGAAGAGAAACAAAAGCCATTCAGGTCATAGGAGATGTTGTGAGCAAGGATGTGGAGGCATGGATGTATTGACTGTATAGGGAGGATGATGAGTAGTCTAATCTGGTTGAAGTATTAGGTTTGTATAGGAGGGTAAGAATTTGAGAATTAATCAGGTGACAAGTATTTTATAAGAGCTTATAAATTTTCTCTGGAGATATATAACCTTGTATAAATAGATACAAAAAAATACAAGATCATTTTGGGAGTGAGAGGCACTGTCAGCTTGTGGGATCAGGTACTACCATTCTTTCAGGTCCTTTTCCTCTACCTCAAACTATTTCTCCTCTCACAGATCTGGCTTCCAGTCCTTTCATATAGCTGTCACCTTAGTTCAGACCCTTATCAGCTCTTGAGTAGACTATGTTAAATGCCTTCTAATTGTTCTTTCTTCTTTGAGTGTCTCCCTACTCAAATCCATGCCACACACTGTTACTGAAATGCTTTTCCTGAAGTACAGATCTGACCAAGCCAAGTCCAGAAGACTAATCTTCCTGAGTTCAAATCTGGCCTCAGACACTCACTAGCAATGTGTGTAACTCTATAGGCTTCTTGCTGTTTCTAGGATCAAATAAAAGCCTCTCTTTAATTTTTAAAGACCTTTACAACTGTGCTCCAACCTATCTTTCCAGCTTCATTTTACATTCCTCTCCATTCCGCACTTGTGATCCAAATGGGCTTTCTCTCTGTTACTCAAATATGGTCTCCATCTCTAGTCTTCGTTCCTTTGCATTTGCTGTACCTCAAGTCTGGAATGAGGTCTCTCCTCTCCTCTGCCTCATAGAATCCTTCTTCCCTTGAAGGCCAAACTTGGGCATCATCTTTTAGTGAAGCCTTTTGTAATTTCTCCAACTGCTAATGCCCTCTTTCTCAAAAGACCTTTTAAATACTTTGTTATTTATACTTATCCTCTTTATATTCATTATGTGTATATGTATCTAGGTCCTTATTTTATTCCTTTTTAGAATTTCTTTTGACAGATAGAAGCCACTTCAGTACTTGTTAATTAGTCGATGTAGAAGATGGAACTTGATTGAGCTTTAAAGCTATGGAGTTGTGGACAAAGAAAAACAAAACATTCCCTGTGCCCACGTGGCAGCTGGGTCAAGTATTTGATGGGTTGTTATGTAGATTGGCTTTTTTTGGCCCCAGGGGATGGATTGAAAAGCAATAGATAGCAAATTGAGGGTAGATGTCAGGAAAAATCTCACAATTAGAACAGTAGTAATTCATTCTCTCCTTAGAGGTTTTCAGTCAGAGGTTCCAAAATTACTCTAGTGATCATTCTGTGATCATTCCATCATTCCATGATTTCCATGATCAGTTACATTATAATGAGAGTTAATTTTATGTATGCCTTAGACTGGATGGCTTCTGGGGTTCCTTATAGCTCTTAAATTCTCAGATTCTGTGAGGGAGTAAATTCCACACATGGGGATGGCCTATACAAAGGCATGCAAATAAGAGATGGAATTTTTTGTGTGAAGACTACCAAGATGTTTTTTATTAGATCATTGAATGCATGAAAGTGAGTAATATATAAGGTAGACGTGGAAATAAACCTGGAAAGGTAGATTTGAGTATGTTTTAAAGGACTTCCAATGGCAAACAGGAATTTGTAGTTGATCTTAGGGTCATTTTGGAGTTTATTGAGCAGGGGAATGGTATTGTGATAATTGTGCTTTAGGAATATCACTGCCAATTGTATGGAGAATGGAACCCCATTAGGAGGCTGTTTGCAGTAGTCAGGGTGAAAGGTGAAGAGTACCTGAAGTAACATCTTAGAGAGATGGAGACAGAGATGTTGTAGAGGTATAATCTACAAGATTTGACACCTCATGGGATATTTGTGGAGAAGGTGAGGGAGCTGAATATCATACTGAGTTTTCGAACCTGGAAAACTGAAGAATGGTAGTGCCTTTAGTAGAAATAATGATGTTTGGAAGAGGGGTGGGTTTTGGGGGAAAATTAATTCTATTTTGTACATAATGAGTTTGAGATGCCTTTAGGACATTTGGTTGTGAATGTCCAGTAGGCATTTGGTATTGTAGGGCAGCTAGGTGGAGAGGTGGACAGAATGCTGGACCTGAAGTCCAGAAGACTCATCTTCCTGAGTTCAGATCTGGCCTCAGACACTCACTAGCTGTGGGACTTTGGGCAAATCACTGAACCCTGTTTGTCTCATTTCCTCATCTGTAATATGAACTGGAGAAGGAAATGGCAAACTACTGCAGTGTCATTGCTAAGAAAACCCCAGAAAGGGTCATGGAGAGTCAGACACAACTGAACTGACTGAAGAATGACAACAATGTAGTCCTGGAGATCAGAAGAGAAATTAAGACGAGAGAGAAGGCTGAAAAGGCAGCATGGCATCTGATGAAAGATTCTGAATGCCAGACTAAGGAGTATCGAAGATTGGACTGGGGGTAAAGGTTTAAATTACATTTGAGGAATCTACCGTCTGACTCTAGACAGCTTTGTTTGAAAGGGAAGGAGGGGCCTTAGTGGATTGCTTCTCAGTGGTGAATCAGAGTAAGTATGTAAGAAAACTCAGGGGACTTGGCTTCTTCCGGACCTCTAGTAATGGTCAGCAGATTTGGGTTTATATGTGAAGTCTAGAGCCACTACCAGAGAGGTTTTGTTTGTGCACATTTTCACTAGTTGGAGAGTAATGGAGGTGATATGGCAGTTCCTCTTGTAGTTTTGTATTATGCTACAGAAAAACAGGTTGTTCATTTAGTAGTCTGTATGCCTTTGTCAGCAGTGAGAAAAGAAGAACTGTCTCATGTGAATGAGGATGATGTCACATGCCTAGAAGTGGTTATATGAGGCCTTTGAGATAAAAGAAAAAAGGGAGTTACATGTATTTGGAGGAAGAGAAGGCATACTACATTTTTCTCTTCTTATATAGTTCTCTTAAAATAGGGATGGTGAGTTTCTCTAAAAGTAGGAAGGACTAGAACTGATTTACTTATATATTAACTAGGGATATTTAAAGGGGAGGAAAAATCATAGTATTTAATTATTGACATAACTTTTTTATAGCAAAAAAGGATAAAGATTAACTGGTTCCTTTATTTTACACAAGTTTAGTTCCAGATCATCATATACCTACAGTTTCCTTCAAGTAAGATATTCTTTCTGTTAAACTACACTGATTAATACTCCCAAAGCTCTGGTTACACCTGGAATGCATAAGAGAAGACAAAATGGTAGTCAGATTTTGTAAGTTCATTTTTTGTCTCTGGCTCTTAGGGTATTTACTTACCTCCATCACCCAATCTTCTGACCTTTTAAACTTTGTAAATTGTGATCTATGTCCTTTGGAGTCCTACTCTTGGATAATGGATATCCTAGGGCTTGAAAAACAACTAAATGAATTTAGCATTTATTAAGCACTCTCAAGCATTTATTAACTACTCACTATGTGTAAAGGAACTGGCTTTTCCTTATCCTTCAACTGCTCATGCCCTCCCTCCCAAACTATCTTAGATTTAAACTACTTAATAACTGCATATTTATTCTATACATATTTTTGTATGTATTTACTTTCTCTTCCATTAGAATGTAAGCTCATTCTAAATAGGAATTGTTTTATTCTTTGGATTTGTATCTATCCCTGGCACCCAGCACAGTTCCTGGCTCATATTTGCTAAATAAATGCTTGTTGATTGGGTGATTGATTGCTAAGCACTTGAGATACAAATAGAAAAGCAAAATGATCTTTGCTTTCAAAGTGCCCATGTTCTAATATGGCAAGATAACACATAGCAAGACATTACATACTGATCTCATGTTCTGTAGAGTGCAGTTGCAAAGCAGATAGTAATAGATTTTTTAAAATGTCTTTTCAGTTGATAAAACCAAATCTATTTCTTGTGTTTAACCATTTCATGGTTGCAAGGACTTGGGTTGTCAAGAATTTTCTTTTCCAGGTCTTCGATTATTGTGGCTACTAGGGGGACTGGTGTTTGCAATAACTGACATGGCAGTTGCCAGATTGTTTTCACAAGGGTTCTTGCCCTGGATGATGGCTGCCAGGTTGGAAACAGACTAGATTGGGGAGTGGAGGGGAGAGCTCTTCCTAGAGCTCTTGGGCTTTTTTGTTCATTGGTAACAGCTGTCTGGTGGTTGGTGTTCAGGTTAATCATAAGAATCCTTTGCCATCAGACTGAAACATAAGGTTGTA
This sequence comes from Petaurus breviceps papuanus, assembly GCF_028583685.1. NCBI lineage: Eukaryota > Metazoa > Chordata > Mammalia > Diprotodontia > Petauridae > Petaurus > Petaurus breviceps. The sequence continues at coordinate 912,378 of NW_027187353.1, forward strand.
AGCTAAGTTTTCTAAATTATTTTTCCTGCTTTTGTGATATTGCTAGCTTTCTGGATTGGAAGAATAGCGATAGATATTTCTTTTGCTGGGTGTCAGCTTTGGCTGAGCTATCTGGGTTAGTTCTTGTCTGTGGTCAACAGGCAGTTGATTTTCAACTTGAATTTTATATCAGCTGTGATTGAAATGTAGAGTGGGAGTGAACTATAACGCCTTTCACAATCCCTATTTCAAGTTTGACATTTTCAGTTTCTGCTGAGCTTTAGTTCCCTGTTAATTGTTCATGTTGATAGCAATGCCAGCAGTTCTGCCCCCAGTGGAGGCCAGAGTACTGGATTAAAAAAGATCAATCAAGCATCTGTGATAACGTGGTGATTACTAATGGCATATCACAGAATTGAGGATTTCAGCAAGAAGGTTGATGTAGTGGTGTTGCACTAGACTGAGGGCTTCAAAATCAGGAAATGACCATTAACTTAACAGCTGTGTTTTACATTTCCAGGAAAACTTATAAGAACGGCTTCTGCCTTTTAGAAGTCTATGATCAGCATTTGCTTTCTCTTAGTTGATGGCGGCCTTAATTAATAGATTAAACAAAAAGAAATACTAAGAGGTTGCTCGTTATTTCCTTTACTTAGGCAAAACTTCCTTCGTGGTCCATTTAGGTAGCCATATGTTACCTTACCATTTATCTGGTGGAAATGCAGTAAGATTTTCAGGTGCAAGTCTTGGTAGACAATATCTTCAGGTTGCTGCACGTTCCAGTCCCTCAGTAGCCACATTTACTAAAGACCTAGAAAAGAAAATACTCACCAGCTAAAGTCCTTGCAAAGGTGAAATGGTTCAACACAAGAAACTGATTTTATTTTTATCAACTGAAGAAATACTTTAAAAGACCCATTGTTATCTAGTTTACCTCTGTACCCTGTCCTGGTTCTGACCTGGACTCTTCTCTCTTCTCCTTTATACTATTTCCTAAGAATTCTATTATTATCTCTATGCCAGTAATTCTCATCTATTGTTTTCTTTAACTGATATGCTGTGTTTTTAAATTACATTTACAGATTATCTCCCCTCAATGAGGTCTCTTGTAACAAAGTAAAGCAATTAATTAAAACTAATAATGTACCTGAAATGCATACAACATTACACACCTGTAGCACCCTTGTCTCTATTTTAAAAAATTAACAAATCTATTTTTCTCTCTTACCCCCTACTGTATTAGGAAGAAGAAAACACAAATTCCTTGTAACAAATCTGTATAGTCAAACAAGACAAATTGCCTTAATTGTTGTATGCTATATATGTATATACACATATACATGTATATATAAACATACATATACATACATATATGCATGCATACATATGTGTGTGTGTATGTCATTCTATGCCCTGCATCCCAACCATCACCTTTCTGTTAAGGGATAGCATGTTTTATGATTGGTGCCCTAAAATTATGGGTAGTTATTATTGATCATAGTTCTTAAGCTTTCAAAGTTTGCTTTTTACAGTGCTGTTCTTGTTTTCCTGGTTCTGTTTATTTCATTCTTTATCAGTTTATAAAAGTCTTTAGATTTGTTCATTTTTATAATATTGATGTTAGAGTATAAAACAGTGGTGTTAAACTCAAATCATTCTGGATGCCACTAAATTGTACATAAGGACTCTTAAGGGGTGCTTATTGACTTGGAAAACCACGTATTAATATCATCTAGGTTATTATATTTTTATTTACTTTATTAAATATTTTCCAGTTACATTTAATTGCACTTGTCAGTGTTGCAATCTTATTAATTGTTCTGGTTCTGCTTGCTTCAATCTGCAGCAGTTCAAATGTGATTTCCATGTTTTTTAAACAATTATTATTTCTTCATGTCTTACAGTGCAATAAAATTTCATCACATTCTTGTATTACAGCTTATTCACCTGTTCCTTAAATAATGGACATTCCTTTAGTTTTTAGGGTTTTTTTTTTGAGGGGGGAAGGCAAGGCAGTTGGGGTTAAGTGACTTGCCCAAGGTCACACAGCTAGTAAGTGTGTCAGGTGTCCAAGGCTGAGTTTGAACTCAGGTCCTCCTTACTCCAGGGCTGGCGCTCTGTTTTTAGCTATCAGGGTTATAAATATTTTTGTTCAAATGAGGTTTTTTTCCCTTTCTCTTTTATCTCTTTGGATTATAGGTCTAGCAGTGGTTTAGCTGTATCAATTAATAATTATAATTATCAGTTAATAATGATAATTCCAAATTGATTTCCAGAATAGTTGTATCGATTCATAGGTTCACCAACAGTACTTTAATGTACCTGGTTTTCCACAGATCTTATAATGTTTATCATTTTCCTTTTCTATCATCTTTTTCATTGATGAATGTGGAGTGGATTCTCATAATTGCTTTAGTTTGTATCTATCAAATTAGTAGTATTTTGGAGCATTTTTTCTATTTTATTTTATATATAGCTATAGGTGGCCTGGGTTTCTTCTCTTGAGAATTGCCTGTTTGTAGTGTAGGCAGTTTTCAGATAAAGAAATCAAAGCTATTTATAGCCATATGAAAAAATGCTCTAAAAGACTCAGAGAAAAGCAAATTAAAACAATTCTGAGTTACTACCTTATACCTATCAGATTGGCTAATATTACAGAAAATGAAAATAATAAAAGTTGGAGGGGATGTGGGAAAATTGGGGTACCTGCAATATTGGTGGAGTTGTGAACTAATCCAGCCATTCTGGAGAGCAATTTGGAACCATACCCAAAGGTCTATAAAACTGTACACACTCTTTGATCCAGCAATACCACTAGTAGGTCTGTATCCCAAAGAGATTTTTTTTAAAAAAGGGTAAAGGACCTATTTATACAAAAATATTTATAGGAGCTCTTTTTATGGTGACAAAGAATAGGAAAATGAGGGGATGCCCATCAATTGAGGAATGACTGAACAAGTTGTGGTATATGACTGTGATGGAATGAATACTATTGTACTATAAGAAATGATGAGCAGGATGATTTCAGAAAAACCTAGAAAGACCTACATGAATTGTTGCAGAGTGAAGTGAGCAAAACCAGGAGGACATTGTACTGATTGTTGTCCTTCATTCTCAGAGAGGACCGAAATGACATTACTGTGCTAGAGTCAAGTTACAGGTGTGTTATTTCCCTAGTCAGTTGTTTCTCTTTAATCTTAGCAAAATCTTGGGATTTGTTTGGGTGAAAACTTTTAAATTTTATGTAATTAGGATTATTCATTTTATCTTCTGTAATCATCTTTATCCCTTATTTGGTCATGAACTTTTCTACTATTCACAGATCTGATAGATAATTTTTTCCATGTTTTCCTAATTTGTTTATGGTATAACCTTTTATACCTAGGTTACATACTCATTTAGAACTTATACACATACACATATGTATATACAAGATATGAGGTATTAGTCTAAATCTTTCTTCCATATTTCATTTTCCCAGAAATTTTTGTCAAGTAGTCCTTATCCCAGTATCTTGGGTCTTAACTTTTATCAAATACAGGTACAAAATATACTTTTTCCTGTATATTGTATAACTAATCTGTTCCACTGATTAATCTTTCTATTTTTTTAACCAGTACCAATTTTAAAAATAATTATTATTCTTTTCAGTAAAATATGAGATCTGGTACTGTTAGATTCCCTTCATTCCCATTTGCTGTAATTATTTTTTTTCAGTTTCTTGACCCCTTTTAACCTCCTTATGAATTTCATCATTATTTTTTCTATTTCTGAAACATAATATTTTGGTAGTTTGATATAGCATTGAATATATTAATGTAGTTGGTTTTTTCTTTGTTATTAGAGCGACTCATTCAACTCATGAACAATTAATACTTTTCCAATTAGGTCTTTATTTTTGTAAACAGTTTGTACTTGTAGTTATATAGTTCTTGTAGGTATCTTGGAAAGTAACCTTTCAGATATTTTATGCATTCTTTAGTAATTTCAAGTGGAATTTCTTTTTCTCTCTCTTCCTGCTAGGTTTAATTGCTATTATATAGAAATACAGATGATTTGTGTGAATTTATTTTATATCTAAATTTCATGAAGTTATTATTAATTGTACCAATTAACTTTTAAAATGGACTTTTTAGAGGTCTTTTAAACCTCTAAACTTTTAAAACTTTTTTAAAAATGGTCTTTTTTAGAGGCATACCATCAAATTGTAGCAGCAAGCACCCTAGCATACCCAGGATGGCTACTAGCACAGGTTCCTAGATCTGCTTTTCTAAAGGAAAGCACCTCAAAATGGATTAACAATCTTGCTTTAATCAAACATATGTCATTTACCTAGTTCAGGGGGAAAAGGTCAGCACCCTGAATGTCAGAAAATACAAACAGGTTACAAGCAGACAACAAATACAGACAGAGAAACAGACCAGCAGATAGGCTTCCAGCTGTCTGACCATTATATCCATACCTAGTCAGTTACCAGAGAGGGAAGCACCAACATCTGGGTTTTCAAAGCCAGGGGGCTCAATGTCTGCCCATCGTCTCATCTGGTTAAATCACATAACTCTTCTCAAAGTGGGCCCCACAGCAAAACCTCACATCAAGGTATATATAGCCTTCTTCTGGGTCAGAGATCATCACAACCCTTGTGACCCACTGCACAATCACAAAGTAACAAGGTGTAGGCATTCCTGAAAAACAAGTCTCCTGCCATAGGCTCCATGTGACCACATTCAGCCTATTAGGGGGCAGAGTATATTTTCAAATCAGGGAAGGTTCTCAGAGTCACTTAAGCCTATCAAGGGACCAAGGATCTTCAGATTCCCATTCCCATAATATATATCATCTATTAAAAGTGATAATTTTGTTTTTTCTTTACTGTGGTTATTCTCTCAGTTTTTTTTTTTATCTCGTTTCTGTTGTCAGAATTTCTAGCATAAGTAGAAACAATGGACATCTTTTTTTCACCCTTTGATTTATTGGGGAAGACTCTAGTTTATCTGTTATATATAATGGTAGCCCTTGAAGTATACTCTTTATTATTTTAATGAAAGGTCCATTTACTCCTATATTTTCTAGTGTTTTTAACAAAAATGAATGTTGTATTTGTCAAAACCTTTTTCTGTATCTATTGATGTAACTGTATGATTTTGGTTGATTTTTGTTATTGATATGGTTAAGTTTACAGTTTTCCCAATATTAAACTAATGCTACATTCCTAGCATAAGTCCAACCTGGTCATAGTATATAACTTTGTGATATGTTATTTTTACCTTTTTGGCTAACATTTTGCATCTATGTTCATTAGGGATACTAGTCCATAATTTTTCTTTTCTGATTTATGTATTAAGACCATATTGTATCATAGAAGGAATTTGGTATTATCCCTTCTTTTGCTATTTTTGCAGCAATTTATGTAATATTGGAATTAATCATTCTTTGAATGATAGAATTCAGTTGTGAATACAACTGGTCCTGGAGCTTTTTGCCTTTGGAAATTCATTTATGGCTCATTCACTTTATTCCTCTGTAATTATATTGTTTAAATTCTTTATTTCTTGTTCTGTTAAGTATTTCAGATTTTTATAAATATTCATTTATTCATTTGTTATTTTTAATTGGCATGTAGTTGGGCAAAATTGTTTCTAACAATATCATTTTGTATTTTCATTTGTTGTACATTTTTTTTTATACTGGTGGTAATGTGATTTTCTGCTTTTTTGTCAGATTAGCTGGTGGCTTATCTGTTTTTTCCCCCAAAAAACTAGTTCCTATTTTATTTATTCATTCGTTGTTTTCTGTTTGCTTTTAATTATATTAATTTCCTTAATTTTCAAGATTTTTATTTTAGTATTTAATTGGAGTTTAAAAATGTGTTGGTTTTCTAGTATTTTGAGTTGTATTCCCAATTCATTGATTTTTTTTTCTTCTCTTTTTTGTGAATCAAAGGATTGAGAGACATAATTTTTCCTTTAAGGACTGCTTTTGCAGCATCCTTCAAATTGTGGAGTGTTGTCTTATTGCTGTCATTATCAATAATGAAATTATCCTTTCTTTGATTTGTTCCTTGATGTACCAGAGAGTGACATTATCAGATCTGTTATGTAGGAAGATTATTTTGACAGCTTTATGGTGAATGGATTGTAGAAGAGAGAAAGAGACTGAAAGCAGGGAGACCATTTAAAAGGCCATTATTACAGTTGCTCAGACAAGAGGTAATGAAGGCTTGAAGGAGAGTAATGGCTGTGTGAGTGCTTGTAGAGAAGGGGACAAATGTAAAAGTTACTGTGGCAATCTACTGGATGTAGGGAATGAGATAGAGAAAAGAGTCAAGGATGATCCCAAGGTTATAAATTTGGAAGAGTGGGAAGATGGTGCTGTTCTGAACAGAAGTAGGGAACTGTAGCTTTTGGTGGCAAGATGGTGAATTTGAGACACTTACAGGATATCCAGGAGGAGATATCCACTGGTTGACATTGTGGGATCACAATTAATTAATAAGAGAGATTAGGGGTAGACAGAGATTTGTGTAGAGATGACATTTGTATATATGGGAACATTTGAGGTCACAAAGGAGAAAGGCCAGTACAGAGTCTTAGAAGACACTTACCTTAAGGGGTCAGAAGATGAATGATGATGCAATAAAGAAGCCTGAGAATGAGTGTAGAAGGAGAGCCAGAAGAGAACAAGAAGCCAAGGGATTAGAGAGTTTCCAGGAAAAATGGAGGTGTCCAACAGAAGAGAAGTAAAGAAGGATGAAGACAGAAAAGGCAGTTGGATTTAGTAGCAAGTCTGAAATTCCTTGGCCAAGAGTCCTTAAATAGATATCAGGAGAGTAGTAGCAGTGCTTATAGATGATTCTTTTCTTTTTTAGGTACAATGGATAATTGGTATTAAAGGTGTTCCTGGTTCACTGAAAGTGGTTAAGAACAAAACATATTTTTAGAAACTACACTTGGTATATTATCCACCTTCAGATAAAGAGCTGATGGACTCAAGAGTACAAGTTGAAGCGTGATTCCTTCCTTTGTTCCTTCATTCTTTCCTTCCTTCCTGTTCCCATAGGTTCAAAACAGGGAGTCCACCTAATGTGTAAATGACCCTCACTTTTCTCCTGAGCTCATGGGTATACCAGTGAAATACATGAGTTGTCCACTGCTTATTCCTGGTTCTTGCAACATGACTAGTCCATTTTCTTTTTTTAATCTTGTATTTCTTTGATAACATCCTTTACTCCAGTTCTTCATAGTTTCTGATTTGTCTTGTGTTACACACTGCTTACACCTATTTTACATTGCTCTCGTAGTGATTCTTCTGAGGCTTCTTATTATTCATAGTTAATAAAAGAAAGGGAGTAGAAAATTGGCATGATATTTTCTTTTAGCTTAGGCATCATTTGGTAAATTTCTTGAGTGCAATCCATTTTCTCACAATATCATTCAGTTTCCATATTGATAAGGCCTTTTCCTTTCCTTCCTTTGGCAACAGGATCGTGGAGTCAGCAGTTGCCTTTTCCAAAATCCAGCAAAACTTCATCTGACTATTGGAACTCTGGTACTTCTCAATGATCAAGAGATCCAGGGGGCGTGTGAACTACTGCAGCAGTGTAAAGAAGCTTTTATCAAGTAAGTGATCTAAATGTGTGGAGAAAGGATAGTCTGGGTGTACTGCTTACCTCTTCAGAGAGCCGTAGTATGGTGGAGAACAATCTTAACTGATTCACACATCTGTAGAGCTTGAACTTTCGGATCACTAAACAGTGATTCACTAATTTACTAATGAAATAAAATTTAAATATAGATATATTATTAAATGTTTTGGTTATATCTGGAGTATGATCAGTGTTTTAAGTTTGAGAAATTTAGTTCAGATGGTACAAAATACGCTTTCTGCAAAGTGATTTTCTTGTGTCCACCAGAACTTGTCTCTTATTTTATCCAGAAATCTTTCCATTACCTTTCACAGTTAGAATTCAGTCTATTCTACTAGAATCAAATATAGCTTGCCAGTAAAATCTTTTTTCCTTCCTCAGAAGACTCAGAGGTATCTCGATACAGGTAGCCATGTCTGAGATACACTAAGGACTTGGAGAACTGTCCAGACAATTGAATTTTCTAAGGAGGTTGGGGATGACCCTGATGCCTTTATTTCAGGACTTTCTTTTTATTGATGTTCCAGTTCAGATGTAAATGTAGGATAATAATTTTCATATTCTCCCTCCCTACCTTCCTGCAGGCTCCCCTACCCCACCCCATCCAGTGGTGAGTAAAGAGGGATTTGAAAATAGACTACAGGTAGCTTAATTTATTCCTTCATAATTTCATTTTTTCTTTTTCCCACCCTCGTAACTTGTTCTTATAGAAATGAACTTTGGTATTGAGTTGAAAAAGGTGAAGGTTTAAAATTTGATTACATAAAATGCCAAACCCTGTAATGCAATGATTGTTGTTTTGGGGCCTTATCTGTTTTTCCCCCTTTATTAGTTTTCCATATCAAGACAATTTTCTTAAAAATAATCACAAGCTGATTTGGTTTGCATCATGCCTTTTGTTTGTAGTCTCCAGTGATAAAATAGCTCTTGTATGTTGTGCTTCAGTTAAGGCTGGGTAGAACTGCCTTTTTTAAGCTCGTTACCTAGAATTCATAAGAGCTTGATATTCTCAATTCAATATTTGCAAACTCCTAGTTCTTTTATATGCTTTTGCTATAAAAAATAAGATAGATTTAACTAATAGAAAGAATCATTTTTTATTCTTTTATTTGTACCTAGAACAACTAACCTTAACCCAGATAAATAAAATCCAGTAACGTAAATTTTTGGTCACAGGTTTGTTTATTCTACAATCTTTTTCACAGCTAAAAGGATAATACTGCTCAGAAAGACTTAAAGGAAGATAAGATATATTATTTAGAAAATTATTAGTTCTCTTAATCTAATAAAATTCAGGCCACTGATTTTTGTCACCTGAGTTTCACCCTAAAACACATGAGACTTTTTCTGTAAAAGCTCTCTTTGATGCCTCTTGGGTATCCTTTGTGTTGCTGAATGCCAAATCAGAGAACTCTAAAAACATCAAGAATTGTGTGATAAAGAATAAAACACAAATTTAATTGTTACTAAGAATTTTTTGACATAAGAAGAAAACAGCAATTGAAACTTTTAAGTTGTGCTTTTGAAATAAGACAGAGTTGCCCAGGAAAGATTCTTTAGCACATGGGAAAAACTCAGGCCACCTTTTCTAGAATGTCATTTGAATCCAATCAGTTATCAAGAAAACAGTTTGACCATTTACCGTAAAATTAGTTTGCTTTTTTGGGGGAATTGTTTTGGGAGCAGATGAAGTATAAAGATTGGCTAAATAAATGTAACTTGTTTCCCTAAATGAAGTGTTTGTTTAGATGAAATAAAGTTATTTCTTCATCTCCTGAAATCTATTCTGGGTAAAAGCTATCATCTTAAGAGCTAGAGTAGTTAGCAAATAGGTAGAGATATTTAGCAGTTAAATGGTATTAAGATCCCAAATTCAAGAGTAAAAATAAGAGTATTAAGCATAAATGATGTATTGGTATACTTTGTTTTATTTGACAGATTTTCTGATTTTAAGATTTTGAAAAATGTGGCTGGATTCATACTTTAAATGGGTCAATCAATGTTAGAGTATGGATATTTGAAGAAAAGGTCTTTTGTACAGGTTTGAGTATTTGTTTTAGACTTGGGAATATGTTTAAAGGCTGATACTAGGTTGGAAACTTGATCTTGTATTTTAGCTCTTGCTTTAAGGGGTCATGTAACTATATAGACTCCAGATGAATTATTCACTGTGGTTAGTGAACTGTAATGCCCTAAATATATCCCCAGTGGATACTTTTTTCACTGAGAGAAGTAGAATTGGAGGGATGCCAATCTAACAGAATACAAAGCAGTCATTATACACCTAGGCCGCCTGTGCCCTTACATCTATGTGAGCAACCTTTTCAGCTGTTAATGTCACTCTAGGTGCTAATCATATCAATTCCAATAAACCTTTTTTGAATGTCTACTATGTTTTCAAGCACTGTGCTAGGCACTATGGATACAAAGGTACAGCCAAAACAGAGTACTCAAGGAGCTTCTATTCTGCTTGGGAGCAGGGTGTGAAGGGCATGGCAGATATAAGATAAGTACTTGTTTTCTAGGTGCAGAGCACTGGGAGTGAGGGTAGAAATTAGTAGCAAGTGGCACCCAGCTGACCTGAGAAAAAAGGCATAAAAATGGAAATAAAGTATAGGAAGAATAGTAAATAAATAAATAATGATAATTAGGGGAAGCTAGGAGGTGCAGGGAATAGAGCAGGGGCCCTGGAGTCAGGAGGACCTGAGTTCAAATCTGACCTCAGGCATTTAACACTTACTAGCTGTGTGACCTTGGGCAAGTCACTTAACCCTAATTGCCCTGCCTTCCTACCTCCAAAAAGCAAAAATAAAAATAATAATAATAATTATAATAAATAAAACTAGGAAGACAGAAATCTTGAGAGAAAAGAAGGAAGAAAAAGTACATAGAAAGAGAAGCAATATTATCAAAAATTGTCACATTTTCTCTGCATGAGGATCACATCCTAGGGTCACATATACTATTTTGGACGTCATAGTAAAGGGGAATTATTGTTTTAAGATTCTAAAATTTTCCCCTGCTTTTTAATTGCCACATAGATGAAAATAAATTTAAAGGTCTTTTGTATCACTGCATATATATACTTATCATTCTGACCTACTACTGGATTTTATTAGATGACTATCTGGAGACACTGGGGCCAGCTAGGTGGCACAGTGGATAGAGCGCTGGGCCTAGACTCAGGAAGATCTTAGTACAAATTCAGCCTCAGACACTTACTAGCTGTGTGACCCTGGGCAAGTCACTTAACTTTGCCTTAGTTTCCTCATCTATAAAATTATCTGGGGAAAGAAATGGCGAGCCAATCCAGTATCTTTCCCAAGAAAACCCTAAAAGGGATCACGAAGAGTTGGACACAACTAAAATGACTAAACAACGACAAAATTTGAGGATATTGCCATATTCTTTTCAGAATTATGCAAAATTATGTCTCTGTTTGGTCTGATAAAGGAAGCTGTGTGTAGCTGGCCAGTTTTGAGAACTATATGGGATTTGCTTTGACGCACTGTAGGAATTTTTTTTGCTTTGACACACTTACCGGGGAAAATGACAGTTAATTTGGGGTTTGCAATTGATAGAAGGACAAGGCCTGGGGAAGAAGTAGCAAGTGAATTAGCATAGATATACATTGATGATAACCTGCAGTGAGACTTCTAGCCTAGTTTGCAACCTCAATGGAGTCAGAACTCCCAGCTCCCATATACTTACCCTAGAAAAAAGCAAAAAACTTGAAATCTCTATCAGATTGAATAAACATTCAAGGAATCCAAAGAGAATCTAAAACAAATGACTTCTTTCAGCTCAGAACTTAACAAAAATTGGGCCAGAAGGAAAGGGAGCTGCCAAGAAAGACAGCCTCCTAGCAGGACTAGGGACTCACCAGAAATATATTTAGCCTTCAGGACTCTGTATCCAGATGCAGCAGGTGCAGAGGTCTTATCTGAGTGGTGGGAAACTAATAGCAGTATAGCACAGCAGTGGTCAGACCAGGACTACCTGGACTGCCAGGAGCTCTGAGCTCCCTGTCACTTTGTCCTAAGACATTGAAGAGGGTCCTGAAGATTTAGCACCCTTGACCTAAAAAATCCTGGTAGACCTAGCTCCAGAAAGCAGAGTTAGCATAAGAACCCAGGAGGATAAGAGTGAGACCCTGTAGGGACTCCCACTGCACTCTGAAGCACAACATAGGATGGAGCCTGACCTTGACACAAAGCACCAATTCAGGAACTAAAGCTGGAGAAATTTATAAACAAAAGAAGACATTGATAGGTATAGAAAATTATTATAGATCTAAAGGTGCCACCAAATCCAGTGTGGATGGATAGAGTAACTTCATGACAATGATAAACACAAATTTAGAAGAAAAAATTGATTTTCCTCAAAGGCTACATGAATACATAGGAGAATTGAAGCAAGGTATAGAAAATGAAATAAAAACTCTCTAGAGCAAAAAATGGGAAGGAGAATTGGTAGCTTGGAAAAGAAAGTGAAAAATTTAGCCAGGTAACAGGTTCCCTGAAAACTAGAATAAATCAAACAGGAATCAGTGACTTGATGAAACAGCAAGCGATATTAGGACAAAGTGAAAAGATTGAAGAAAAAAAAATATCTGATAAAAAAAACAACTGACCTGGAAAGCAAGTCAGAGAGAGATAATTTAAGAATAATTAGATTCCCTGAAAATCATGATCAAAATACTAATAAAAAGGTTTGGCCATTATATTTCAAGAAATCACAAATGAAAACTGCCCAAATCTATTAGAACTAGAGAGCAGAGTAAAGACAGAATCTACTGATCAGATACCCATCTACTGAAGATTAGCTAAATAAATTTTGGTATATGAATGTAATGGAATATTTCTGTTCTGTAAGAAACAAAGAATATACATGATGAATACAGAGAAGTTTGGAGAGATTTATATGAGGTGATGCATTATAAAGTGAGCAGAATTAAAAATATATATACACAAGTGACTGTAACACTGTAAATGGAAGGAATATTCACAAAACAATCAAAAGTGAATGTTGGGAAATTGCAAAGAACAAGACTGATTCCAAAGAAGAGATGTGAGAAGACACTCCCACCCCACTTCCTTGCAGAGGTGGGAGATCCACAGGTATAATAACATTGAATATATTTTGGACTTTTTTTCTTTTTAAAAAATTTATTATAATTTTAAAAATTTATTTATTATAATTTTAAAAATTTATTACAATTTTTATCACTTTTCTTTTTAAATTTTGAGTTTGAAATTTTCATCTTCCCTCTAATCCTCCCCTAACACAAGCAATAGGATAGCAATTATATATGTGAAATATGTAAAACATTTCCATATTAGTCATATTTTTAAAAAAGCAGGAAAAATAAAGTGAGAAAATGATATTTCAGGTTGCACTCAGAATTCATCATTTCTCTCTCTGGAGGTGGATGGCATTTTTTTCATCATGAGACCTTTGGAATTGTCTTGGATGATTGTATTGATCAGAGTAGCCAAATCTTTCACAGCTGATCATCATTACAAACATTGCTGTTACTGTGCACAATGATCTCCTGGTTCTTCTCATTTCACTTTGTATCAGTTCATATTGGTCTTGCCATGTTTTTCTGAAACCATCCCCCCTATTCATTTCATACATGTACGTACACAGTAGTACTCTATCACAATCACATGCCACAACTTGGTCAACTATTCCCCGGTTGATGAACATCCCCTTGATTCCTAATTCTTTGCTGCCATGAGAAGAGCTGCTATAAATATTTTTGTAGTTATAGGTCCTTTTCCTTTTTCTTTGATCTCTCTGGAACACAGATCTAGTACTTCAGGGTCAGAGGGGTTGTAGCCCTTTGGACATAGTTCCAGATTGTTCTCTAAAATGACTGGATCAGTTCACAACTCCACCTGTTGGTTCTTCAGTGTACCTGTTTTCCCTCCTCTCCTCCAGCATTTATCATTTCTGATCGGCATAAGGTGGTATCTTAGAGTTGTTTTAATTTGCATTTTTCTAATTGATAGTGCTTTATGTTTATTCTTTTTTGCTTTTTGGAGGGGAGAAGGCAGGGCATTTGGGATTAAGTGACTTGCCCAAGGTCACACAACCAGTAAGTATTAAATGTCTGAAACCAGATTTGAACTCAGGTCCTCTTGACTCCAGGACTGGTGCTCTAATCACTGTGCCACCTAGTGCTTTATGACTATAGATAGCTTTGTTCTCTTCTGAAAACTGCCTCATTAAATCCTTTGACCATTTACCAATTGGAGAAGTCACTCTAATTTTTATGAATTTGACTCAGGTCTATACTCTATATATTTGAGAAATGAGGCCTTTATCAGAGAAACTTGCTGCAAAAAAATTTGATATTACTATATTATTGTACCTTTTAAAATATAGTTTCCCTGATTATCTCTTTTAGTTAAGTCTATTTTTGCTTTTGCTTTTCTGAGATCACTATTGCTACCCCTGCTTTTTTTTTTTTACTTTAGTTGAAGCCTATTAGATTCTGTTCCAGCCTTTTATTTGAACTCAGTGTATGTCTTTCTATTTCAAGTATATCCCTTATAAATAAAATATTGTTGGATTATGGTTTCTAATCCATTCTGCTATCTGCTTCTGTTTTATGGGTGAGTTCATCCCATTCACAGTTATGATTACTTTGTATTTTCCTCCATCTTACTTTCTTCTGTTTTCTTTGAATCTCTTTTTACCATGTCCCTGTCCAAAAGTCTATTTTGCTTCTAACCACTGCCTCCCTTAATCCACTGTCCCTTTAATAACCCTCCTCCCCTTTTCTTTTATCCCCTTCCCCTGTAAGTGAGATTTCTTTGAACCAATTCTGATAAGAGTGAGGCTCAAGCATTGCCTGCCACCCCCCATTCTGCATTTTCCTTTGTACTATAAAAGCTCTTCCTTGAGATCTTTTATGTGAGAAAATTTTCCTCATTCTACTCTCCCTTCTCTTTTTTACCCCTTCATTTTTTTGGAGATCATTCCAACATTATGACTTCTGTCTATGTAAACTCCTTTTAATTGCACTAATAATGATAAAGTTCTTTTTTAAATAATATTTTATTTTTTCCAATTACATGTAGAAACAATTTTAACATTCTTTAAAAAATTATTTTGAATTACACATTCTTTCCCTACCTTCCTGCACCCTTCCCTGAGAAGGCAAGCAATTTAGTATAGACTATCCATGTGCAGTCATGTAAAACATATTTCCATATTAGCCATGTTACAGAAGAAAACACAAACCAAAATGCCTCCCCAAAACAAGAAAAATAGGGAAAGTGAAAAATAGTATGCTTTGATTTGTATTCAGACTCCATCAGTTCTTTCTCTGGAGGTGTATAGCATTTTTAAAAAATCCTGTGGATTTGTTTTGGATCACTGTAGCTAAGTCATTCATAGTTAAGTATCACACAGTATTGCTGTTACTAGGTACAGTATTCTCCTGGTTTTGCTCACTTCACTCTATATCAGTTTATGAAAGTCTTTTTAGGTTTTACTGAAAGCATCCTATTCATTATTTTTTATAGCATAATAGAATTTCTTCAAAATCATATACCACAACTTGTCCAGCCATTCCACAATTTCATTTCTTTGCCACCACAAAAAGAGCTGCCATAAACATTTTTTTGCACATATAGGACCTTTTCCCTTTTCTTTGATTTCTTTGGGATATAGACCTAGTAGTGGTATTGCTGGGTCAAAGGGTATGCACAGTTTTATAGCCTTTTGGGCATAGTTCCATATTGCTCTCTAAAATGGCTCAATCAGTTCATAACACTAATAGTGCATTAGTGTTACAATTTTTCTACATCCCCTTCAATATTTGTCATTTTCCTTTTCTGTCATGTTATTCAATCTGATAGATGTTATGTGGTACCTCAAAGTTGTTTTAATGTATATTTTTTCCTGAAGGATTATACTTAGTTTTTGCTGGTTAGGTTATTCTTGGTTGTAATCCTTGCTTTTTTGCCACCTGGAATATCCTATTCGAAACTTTCTACTCCTTTAATGTGGAATCCACTGAATCTTGTATGATCCTGACTGGGTGCCACAATATTTGAATTGTTTCTTTCTGATTGCTTGAAGTATTTTGTCTTTGATCTTGGATTTCTGGAATTTGACTATCATATTCCTGGGAGTGTTCTTTATTGGTTCTCTTTCAGAAGGTGATTGGTGGATTCTTTCAATTTCTATCTTGCCCTCTTGATCTAATATATTGGGGCAATTTTCCTTGATAATTTCTTGAAATATGATATCTAGGCTCTTTTTTTCTTGATCATGGGTTTCAGGTAGTCCAACAACTCTTAAATTCTCTTTTCTCATTTTATTTTCCAGGTCAGTTATTTTTCTAATAAGATATTTCACATTTTCTTCTATTTGTTTTTCATTGTTTTGACTTTGTTTAATTATTTTTTAAATGTCTCATGGAGTCATTAGCTTCCACTAGCCCAGTTCTAATTTTTAATTTCCTTCCATGAGATTTTGTACCTCTTTTTCTATTTTGTCGGTTCTACTTTTTGAGTCTTTTTTTGTGAATTTTTTTATCTCCCTTTCTATTTGGAAACTTCTGCTTTTTAAGGACTTCTTTTCTTTAGTGAATTTATGTACCTCTTTTATGATTAAACCAATTTTGTTTTTAAGGTGTTATTTTCTTCAGTATTTTTTGTGCCTCTTTTGCCAAACTGTTAATTCTCTTTTCATAATTTTCTTGCACCACTCTAATTTCTTTTTCAGTTTTTCCTCTACCACTTTTTTTAACTTTTCTAGAAATTCTTATTGAGCTCAGATCCAATGAGCATTTTTCTTTGAGGCTTTAATTGTAGTTGTTTTTACATTGTTGTCTTCTATTGAGTTTTTATCTTGAACTTCCCTGTCACTGTACTAGCTTTTGATGGTCAAATTCTGTTTTTGTTTGCTCCTTTTTCCAGCCTGTTTATTGACTTTGAACTTTATGTTAAAATTGGTCTCTGTTCACCTGAGGGTGGGGAGGCACTATTCCAGTCTTTGAGGCCTTTTTGTGCTACTGTTTTCAGAGATAGATCTGGGGGTCTGTAAGTTTTTGGTGCTTGCAAGGTGGTTAGAGGCAGTGAGAGGTATGGTCACTACTCTCCTGATCTATGCTCTGGTCTTTATGAAGGAAGGGCCGCAGCTCCTCAGCAGCCTTAAGCCCTAGCATTCCTCTTGGCCCTGGTACTGTGACCAGGGCCCGGCTCCATTTTGACCAACTACCAGAGCTCTTCTCTGCCCCCTGGAACTGTAACCTAGAACTGCTTAAGGGCAGTTCTGTTGCTAAATAAAACCTGGTACTGTGCCCACTGACATCACAGGGATCCCCTGTAGTCTGTTTCCGATTACTTGTCCCACCCCCTTACCACACCGCAGTGACAGTCCCTGTGCCCACCCTGTTGTCATAGAACTCCCTTGCTGACCTCTAAATTGTCATGGACTGGGAAAATGGCTCTTGTCAACCTTTTGTTGGCTCTACCACTATAAACTTGATTTGAGGCATTATTTTAAAGTTGTTTGGAGGGGAATGTTGAAACAGTGCATTTGGGTTGCTGCCTCTAGTCTTTTATCTTGGCTCCCAGACTTTTAAAATATTGATCAATGCTTTTTTCTTTTTTTATTGTCTGTCAGTCAGTACATTTTTATGAAATACCTCGTATGTGCTAGGTACTGTGCTAAGCACTGGGAATACAAAATTACTCAGATGATAGTCCCTGCCCCCAAAGAGTTCACAGTCTAATTGGGGAGATAACAAGCAAGCAAACATGTCCAAACAAGCTATTTACAGGATAAAGAGGAAATAATTAACAGAGGGAAGGCACTAGAATTAAGAGGGATTAGGGGAAGCTCCTGTAGTTGTCCTATGTTAGTTGGAGCTTAAAGGAAACCAGGGAAGGCAGTAGGTAGAGATGAGGAAGGAAAGCATTCCAAGCATGGAGGATGTACAGAGAAAATGCCAGGAGCATAGAAATAGACTGTCTTTGTGCAACAGCAAGGAGCCAGTGTCACTTGTAGGGCATAAGGTATAAAAAGACTGGAAAGGTAGGAGAGGGGAGGGTTATGAAGGGCTTTGAACACTAAACAGAGGAGTTTGTATTTAATCTTGGTGGTAATAGGGAATCACTGGAGTTTATTGATTAGATAAATACTGTTAAAGTAGCATAGTTGTACCTGAGGTTTTGGAGATCATTTTGGTAGCAGAATGGAGGATGGATTGGAGTAGGTAGAGACGTGAGGCAGGCAGACCCACCAACAGGCTATTGTAGTACTCAAGGTATGAGGTGATGAGGGCCTGCACTAGGGTGGGTAGCACTGTCAGAGGAGAGGAGGGGACATATTCCAGAGATGTTGCAAAGGTTAAGAATTGACAGACATTGGCAAGAGATTGGATATGAGGGCTAAGAGTCTTAGAGAGCAGTTGAAGATAGCTCTTAGGTTTTGAGCCTGAGGGCCTGGGAGGATGATGGTGCCCTTTACAGTAATAGGGAAGTTATCATGGCAGAAAGATTTAGAGGAAAAGATAATGAGTTCCATTTTGGACATGCTGAATTTAAGATCTCTACAGGCCAACCAGTTTGATAGATCTGAAAGGCAGTTGGAGATTGGAGTCCAAGGCAGTGAGCTTGGAGTTCAGTAGCGAGTTTAGGGCTGGATAGGTAGACTTTAGGATCATCAACGTAAGATGATATTTAAATCTCTGGGAGCTGATAAGATCTTTAAAAATATTATTTGTTATGTAGAATGACTCCCCAGGAGGGGAGAGGGAGAGAAATACTAGGAGAAATTTTGATTATATAAAAAGATATCACTAAAAAAAAAAATTTTAATGATCATCTCCTAAAGGAAATGCCAAAAGGAAAAATCATATCAATGTCATAGATAAAATCCAGCATTCTCATATCAAAGAAAAAAAAAAACTACTAAAAGCTCCTAGAAAGAAGCAGTTCAAGTACCCAAAGAACCATACTCAGGATCACCAAGACCTTGTAGCTTGTACTAAAAATGAGAGAAAATCTTTGAACACAGTTTTCCAAAAGGCAAAAGATAAAGGCTTATAGGCAAAGAATAACTTACTTTGCAAAGCTAAATTTAATCCTATAGGGGGAAAAATGGATCTTTAATGTGATGGAAGACTTTCAAGCATTTTTGATGAAAAGACCAGAGCTAAATTAGAACTTTGAAATGCAAACACAAAGTCTAGAGAAATCCATAAAGATAAATTTATTTGAGTAATTGGAAGGAGCTGTATGATAATATAGCTTTAGCATTCTAATAGGAAGAGAAAAAACAAGTATCCTTTCAGAGCCTGAATGTCTTTTAAAGGGTATTTCCAGAGATAAATAAGAAAACCAGAGGCCCTGGTAGATTGGTTCTATTCTGATGGTTTTAAGAAGGAAAAGAAATAAGAAGGTAAGAGAAATGTACTAATGTAGAAAGGAGGAAGAAGAGGGTAGAACTTGCAGTTTTTCATAATTGCCATTTGTGAAAGAAGGGACAAGAGGGTTGTGGGAGCTGGCATCAGATAAACCTCAGTATGTCTGAAATGATTAGAGAAACATTCACACTCACAGTTTGGAGTAGAACTAGATATCAAACTCAACAGGGAAACAAGTGGGGATGGGTATTAAGAGAAATATCAGGAAGAGGGAATAGTCACAAACAAAACAGATTCCACAATCCTGAACATCAGATTAAAAGAGGAAAAAAAAAAAGAGAACTAGACTATAAGGGGGTACTTTATATTGCCTCTTTGACAGTTAGGGAGTGGCTGAACAAATCATGGTACTGTAATGTAATGTACTATTATTATGCTGTAAGAAATTATCTAAGAGATGATTTTAGAGAATCTTGGGTAGCATTAGTTGACATAATGAAGTGAGCAGAACCAGGAGAAAAACAACTTTGACAGTAATTCAGATCATTGCAATGATCAACTCTATTTTCAGAGGATCAATAATGAAGCATTTTACATACTGCCTGACAGCTGATGGGCACCAAAAGTTCAGAGACACATTTTTGGACATGACCACTCTATGCAATAATTTTGCTTGAGTATGCTCATTTGTTATAAGGTTTCCCCTCCCCCCTCCAACTTATCTCAGATAAACGTGAGATGTGTTAGAAGGAGAGAAATTAGTAATAGTAATGCCAAGAAAAGAGGGCCATTGAAACATTTTTTAAAGTTCACAAAGAGAAAAAAATTCAGAAAGAAGCACATATGAACAGGTAGTTTTGAATGTAACATGTTGAATTTATTGTACATTTTTAAAAAAGCAAGTGATGTAAAATGGAGATTCATGGTTTCATACATAATCCTCATTTTGTTTTCTATTGTATACATAGACATGTTCTTTTTAGGTATTTAAGTTGAGTAAAATAATTTTTTTAATTCACTGCGAGCAGAATGAAGTTCAGAAGAAAGCACAGATAAGCAGGACAGGTGAATTAATACGTGAAATTTAAACTTTCTCTTTAAAAAAGCAAGCATTATGAAATGGAAATTTCCAATTTCTTATACAGCTCTTTTGTGTTTCTTGTATATAGAAATGCTCACTGTTTTGTATTTAAGTTCAGAATGAAAAAAAAGACATGATAAAATTATATCAGTTTTACTTGGCTTTTCTTTTAGCCCTAGGGAAATGTGTAGTAGTCCCCAGTTTAAGATTGGACTATTGACATTAAAAAGTACTACTGTTTTGTTGTGGATCTGTGTATTGAACATCTCATTGTAGATGACTCTCTTAGTTTAATGACATGAATCTTCCTTTACTTTTTTTTTTTTCGCTTTGAAGCAAAATTGCTGGAGGTAAACCCCTGTTAGCAGAGATGTTGGGGATAGAATACATGAATGATGATCCTAGCATGATGGATGTCCTTTATGCCAAAGTCCACATGAAGGATGGCTCTGACCGGTGAGTGTCTTATTTATGTTACCCTTCTATTTTCTTCTACAAATATTACTGGAAATCAAAATTAACATATTATACTTTTTCATTCTTAATCCTAGTGATAAGCTGTTTCAACTTTTATAATTTTATGTTAGTTAGAGAAAAGGTCACAATGACATTTTTTAGTAGTAGAAAATGAATAGACTTTCAATCATATCAGTATATTCTTTTGAGTCAGTTATTGTTGGTAAGTTGTTTCAGTCGGGTCTGACTCTCCATAACCCTATTTGGGATTTTGTTGGCAAAGATACTGGGATAATTTGCCATTTCCTTCTTGTAGTGGTAATGGGAATTTGAAGACCTTCCCTTCTTTGAAGATATACCCAGCCTCCTAATAGGCTGAATGTAATCACATGGAGCCTGTGGTGGAAGGAGTTTGCTGAAGGGTGGAGCAGAGCCCACAGGAAGGTAGGAGTCAGAGTAGCTAAACATGGCGAGAGGAGAGGATGCATCTGAGGGAGACAGTTAGGCATGTGAGTAAATATTGATTGTTTGCCACCTGCTGTGACAACTAGACTTGTGTTGGTTTGTGGGAAGGCTAAAGGATACTGTGGCTCTCTGTTCTGTTATGGCTTATTAACTTCTTTGCTACTATGATGGAATCGACTTACTGGTTTTGGGATTCAGTATTCTGGTGTTTGAATAAATGTTTTGCTTCTTTTTATTTATGGAGAGTCTGTTATATTTTGCTGTTGAGCACTATGCAGGCATATTTATAATGACCATTGGCGCTGTGAATATTGTATTAGTGCTACACTTTCCCAGCTTATTTTACAGATGAGGAAACTGAGGTAAACAGGGTTAAGTGACTCACCTAGGGTCACACAGCTAGTAAATGTATTAGGTCAGATTTGAGCTCAGGAGTCTTCCTGACTGCAGGGTCAGCACTCTATCCATTGCACCATTTAACTTCCCCATTGGGTTGGCAAAATTGTTATTTTTTGCAAGGATCTTTTGCTAGAAATATTAAATATGTGTTTCATTTTTCTCTTTATATCCCCAATGCTTAGAACAGGACCTGGCATGTTGTAGGGGCTTAACGAATGATTGTTGATTAATTTATGTCTCCTCGTTTTGTTTCCTAAAGTAGCATGTATGATATAGGTGTGATAGTTCATGGAATTTTAAATGCTTAAATGCTGGAATTAGAGGATAATTGGAGCACAAGTAATAAATCACATGTCCAAGCAAATAGGAACTTCTGGGTGACTCTAGAACGGACCTGGCCTCCTAGTGACTTTCAGATCATAGGGAATCACTGTAGAGAATTAATATTTGTTGGAATGAGTCTAGAGCATACCTTGGTCTTGGGTTTAGCTAAGTTTTAAGAGTAAAAAGAAAATTGAATATATTCACGGTGTCCAAGAATCATTGTATGGGGTAGACTCTGTTTCCTTCTAGTCTTGCATGGGAGGACTGCATGGAAGAAATGAGTAATGGATTGTAACGAATTTACCTCATTTCAGTATACATAGCTTCTAGGGTTTTTGGAAGGGAAAGCATCTTTGGATATGTTTAGTTTGGGTAGAGGGACAGACTCTGTTCCAGTGTTGATTCTTATAGTAAAAAGAAAAGTCTTGTCCCATTTAAAATGAAAGAAATGTGTTTTATTTCCTTAATTAGTTTTAGAACATAACAAAGCACTATTTTTATTTAGGCTCTTCTCCATCAATTTACTTAAGTGTCATCCACAGTGATAGTATTTTCATCTTTGTCACTGCTAATTTTTAAATTCACTGATATAAACACACACATATATGTATGTATGTATATTGATATATGAAGTTTTAATCAATAAGGAAGAAAAACCCAAAAGATTCTACTTGCCTTCTTCAAATTATGCACGTATGACCTTATGCAAAAATTTATATGCATCATAGAATACCTGGACTGAATACTGAAATTTTTTCTGACCTAGGAAACAAGTGGCTATGACGTTTCTCCTTTCTGACAGTAATACCAATTCTGGACCCTAATTATTTTTATTCAGAATGAAAAGGTGTGGTTGGTGGTGGCCCCTGGTGGAAAATGAAAGAAAAGTGAATAGTGATCATAGGGACAGTAGACAGGATAAAATCAGTTGCCCGGGCTCTAATGATCTTTTGGTTATATCATTAGAGTATTAGTTATAAGTAGGTGCTATTTGGCTGTTGTGGACATTATAGATTTTTGAAATAGGAAGAAAGCAGGAGATCTATAGAGACTAGATGTTGATTTAAGTCTCAATTATACCGATGTAGTTTGTATTGGTGTTAATGGAAAGATATAGGCTCATTTGAATAAACCCTTTAATTTCTGATAGAATTAGCCTTCCCAGACTCTGTAATCTTTCTGTTATTAAGGGTTTCTAAGTTATATATATATATATATATATATATATATATATATATATATATATATCTTCTGAAATATCCACAATAGTACCTGGCATTAATTATCCACAGATATTTCTGAGCATCTATTATCTCTCTAAAGTTGCTTTTTCTGTTTAACCTCTTTGTATACTCTTCATTTTCCTTCTCCAAGTAAAGAAAAAAGACCCTTTCCTGTTCCTGATTTTCAAAAAGGGGTAGTTGGAGTAAACATGATACAAAGAAACCTGCTTGGTATGAGAACCTTGAATTTACCTCTGATTTTTTGTTCTCTTCGTTATGTGAAAATGCCTTCCAAGTGAGAGCCTATGTTTTCAATGGAATAGAGAAAAACTGGGTTATGGGCCTTTTTATGTCCCCACCCCATGCCTTATACTTGCAGTGAATATGTTAGTGTATGGCTTTGTGTTTAAATATAAATTGTTTTGTGATTGGAAAATGCCTAAATCCTTTGGAAGTTATTGGCTGATCATCAGGAAATTTTAAAGACTTATCCTAAAGGAAAAGTGAGCTCATAGTTTAATCCCTAAAGTATGGTGTAACATAAAAGACAGTGTCATGTAATGGGAAAAAACTTCTGTGCCTGGGAGTTCAGGAGATTTGGGGTCTGGCCCTAGATCTTCCACTCAATAGCTATGTGATCTTAGGTAAGGGAACTCACCTGTCTAGGCTTCAGTTTTCACATATTTAAAAGAGGGAGTAGTTAGACTAGATGATCTTGAAAGCCCTTGATTCTGCTTGTTTTAAGTTTTGTGATTCTGCATGTTTTAATATGGCTCCTTACTTAGTAATCCTAATGTTATGATGGGATATTCTGGCTGGCAAAGTAATTTTTTAGTAGCCTTATTTGAAATAAATAAATAATATGAAATTTAGTATTCATTTGCTATTCATGTCGAGCATTTCAAAGATTTTTCCTGAGGATTTAGGAACCCAACTAAGTAAAGTTCTCTTGGTAATAAGGTCTCTTTATTATGCACTGTTTTACCCCTGTATGTCCTCAATTTTTATAGGCTGCAATTGATAGCTGACCAGCTGGTGGAACGGTTTGTGTTGTCTGGATTGATGATGAAGGAATGGGACAGAGTGAAACTCCATGCTACAGTCATGAATACTCTATTTAGGAAAGATCCCACTGGTATGTACCTTAGCCTTTAATTGGGTGAGTACATAGTGAAGTCCTAGGGCTTAAATTGAATAGACTATCATAAGATTCTTATAGTTTTTGAGATTTAATATATTGTTTTGATGAATGTAGGAGGAAATAGTTGAGATATATTTAGTTAGAGCTAAGAAGTTTTTGTATTTCTACTTTTACCATTAGAACTCAGAAAGTACATTTGGGGTGGGTGGGGAGAAATGATCATTTATATATATATATTTTCCATTTTTCAAATGCTTTATTAACTTCTGATTTACATCATTCGTTTCTGCCAGATTTTGAGTTGCAAATTTTCTCCCCGTTTTTCCCCTACCCACTGCACCAAAATAGCAGTCCCACAGGATATCCCCTTCTCCAATCTGCTCTCTCCCATATTTTCTCCCATACCCCTTTCGAATTTTCCAGTAGGGCATGGTGTATCTCTATGCCGCAGTGCCTGTATATCTTATTTCCCAATTACATGTAAAATAGTATAAATAATAGTATATATATATATATGTATATATATATATATATTTAAATATTTGATTTTAAAACTTTGAATTCCATATTCATTCCCTTCCTCCCTTGTCACCCACCTTTACTAGGAAGATAAGCAGTTCAGTATAGGTTGTACATGTGTAGCTAATGCAAAACAATAACATAGTAGATATATTGTAAAAGACTGACTATATTTCCCTCCCTCCTATCCCACCTCCCACTTGTTCTATTCTCTGCTTTAATGCCGTCCCTTTTCAAAAGTAGGTGCTTCCAACTTCCCTCCACCCCAACCTGCCCTCCCTTCCATCATCTCCCCTCTCATCCCCTTCCCCCCTACTTTCCTGTAAGGTGAGATACCCTATTTAGTGTGTATTTCATTCCCTCCCTAAGCCAAATTCAATGAGAATAAGGTTGACCCATTCCCTTTTGCCTTCCTATTCTTCCCCTCCTCTTTTTCCCCTTCCCCATTTTCCCTTGCCTCTTCTATATGAGATAGTTTACCCTATTCTGTCTCTCCCCATCTCCTCTCATTATATTCCTCCCTGACCTCTTAATTTCACCTTTTAAGTATCATCCCTTCCTGTTAAATTGGTCCTGTGGCCTCTATCTATGTATACCTGTAAACATATATACACACATTCACATATGTATTCATGTGCCCATATACCCTCACATATATACATACATATACACACACATATATATTTCTATTCCCTTCAACTACTGAGAAAAGTTTCATAAGTTACAGTTATTGTTTTTCCATGTAGGAATGTTAATAGTTCAACTTTGATAAGTTCCTTATGATTTCTTTTCCCTGTTTACCTTCTCATGCTTCTCTTGCTTCTTGTATCTGAATGTCAGATTTTCTATTCAACTCTGGTTTTTTCATCAAGAATGCTTGAAAGTCCTCTATTCCACTGAATGACCATATTTTCCCCTGAAATATGATACTCAGTTTTGCTGGGTAGGTGATTCTTGGTTTTAATCCCAGCTCCTTTGACCTCTGGAATATCATATGTCAAGCCCTTTGATCCCTCAGTGTAGAAGCTGCCAGATCCATGTTATCCTGATTGTGTTTCCACAATATTCAAATTGTTTCTTCCTGACTGCTTGTAATATTCTCTCCATAATCTGGGAATTCTGGAACCTGGCTATACTATTCCTAGGAGTTTTCTTTTTGGGATCTTTTTCAGGAGGTCATCGGTAGATTCTTTCAACCTCTATTTTGCCTTTTGGTTCTAAAACATCAGGGTGGTTTTCTTTGAGAACTTCCTGGAGGATGATGTCTAGGTTCTTACTTTGATCATGGCTTTCAGGTAGTCCAATAATTTTTACATTCTCTCTCCTGGATCTATTTTCCAGGTCAGTGGTTTTTCCCATGAGATATTTCACATTGCCTTCTATTCTTTCGTTTATTTGGATCTGTTTAACAGCATCTTGATTTCTCATCAAGTCATTAGCTTCCATTTGCTCCAGTCTAATTCTGAAGCAATGATTCTCCTCAGTGAGCTTTTGATATTCTTTTTCCATCTGGCACATTCAGCTTTTTAAGGCATTTCTTCTCCTCATTGCCTTTTTGAGCCTCTTTTGCCATTTGAGTTAGTCTATTTTTTAAGGTATTATTTTCCTCAGTCAGGCTGTTGACTCTTATTTCATAATTTTCTTGCATTGTTCTCATTTCTCTTCCCAGTTTTTCCTCCACTTCTCTTATCTGCTTCTTAAGGTCCCCTATGGCCTGTAACCAGCTTGTATTTTCCTTTGAAGCTTTTGGTACAGGAGTTCTGACTTCACTATCTTACTCCTGTTTCATGCTTTGATCCTTTCTGTCCCCAAAATAGGATTCTAATGTTGGAATCTTCTGTCTGCTTTGTTTCCTTTGCCTGGTCATGTCACCCCTCAGTCACTTGACCCCTGGGCTTTTTGCCACAGTAGGACTCTGCCACCAGACAGGGGAGCCTTCGTTCCAAATGCTGGGGTTTTCTCAGCTGCCGGAGGTATTAGGTGAGTGCCCTCTCTGAGGCCTCCACACGCTCTGGCAAGCTGGTCATGCACCCCAGAATCTCCACCCTAGACTGCAATCCAGATCCAAGCAGGTTAAAGCAAGAGCGATTACCCCTCAGGCTGGTTGCTTGGTCCCCCTACACTCTGCAGGTCAGGAGTTGAAGCTGCCATGTGGAGCTGGCTGACTGTGCTGGGTGTCTCAGTGGCTTCTCGCCCCGGGGGCAAAAGCCACGCACTCCTACTTACTGGGTCCCAAAATCCAGACTGCATTGACTTCTCACTTTGTCCTTCACATCTTTGTGTTGATAATTTTGGAAACAACCCCAGCTGCTGCTAATCTGGAGTCCCTCTGGAAGTGGCTGGTCAGACCCACCCTGGGACTAAAACCTCTGGCTCATGTGGGCCTGGGCTTGGCTGCCAGAGCGCTGGGCTGGCTGATTTCTGCCGGCCTGCCAGGCTGTCCTCAGTGGGAGGTTAGCTTCCCTGTGTCATTTTGTGGGTTCTGCAGCTCCAAAGTTTGTTCAGAGTCCCCTTTTTATAGGGATTGGGGAAGGTGGAAGCCCGAGCAGCGGGGAGGTCCTGCTTCTACTCCGCCATCTTGGCTCCTCCCCCTCCATCATTTATATTTCAGAAAGAATTTTTGTCTTACTGGAAGAGTCATTGCAGTATACCTTCAAAGAGTAATCTCTCCCTTGGTAAATGGAGAATATAGTTTACTCATAAATTCATTTCACACAGTTTATTGTGAACACACATTGCACAACATAAGTTTTATTTCACTTGAAATCCCTTGATTTCAGTTTTAGAAAAAGTTTATTTAAAAGATAAGGCCATTCTTGTCAGTATCTAGGACCATGTATGTACCATTCATAGAACTGCAGATTTAAAATATTAGTATTAAGAGTGTTTAAGGGGTCCCCTGAACTTGTCTTTTTGAGTTGCCATATTTTCCAGAAACATTGCACCCAGAGTATATAGCAGGCCCTGAACATGTCAAGGACAAAGCTCCCCCTGAGCTGACATAATTTGTTGTTTGCACCCCAACCAAAACTCCCTGTGTGTCCTTGTGAGTCAAGACAGTTGCCAGTTAGTCTGCTGACTGAGAACTTTCTGCAACTAGGACCCTTGTAGATAAACAGCCCATCATATCTTTATAGTCTAGCAGTTCCCAAGGGAAAAGAATACTGCTTTTGCCATTTTACTTATTCATGATTTGTCCTCCCCTTCAGGAGGGGGTTAGTTCTTTTTCCCCCTCCTATGACTTCTCTTTTTCCCTGTAACTTAAAATACCAAGGCTTTTCTTAACACCACTGGACTTTTTGGTATAGGGAGTTCCCACATGCATATGCCTTTCTCTTGTAATAAATCCAGTTGCAATGCATGCCTCATGGACTTGTGATCCTGTTTTCATTAACAAGAATATAGAATTAGTAGTCTCCTCTATTATGGCTGCCATCAGTTATGTTTCTTTTTATTTCTCTGAGACATATATTATGATCAGATGCTACTGGAAAACTTTTTTAACAGTAGCACTATTTGGTTAGAATCATTTTAACACACCAGGACTTAGCTCCTTATTTATCTTATAGTGCTTGTGTTTTGAGATTTTTTGTTGTATTTTATTTAAAAATGTCCACTTCCTTACCCTCCACTCCATAAATCACTCTTCAGCTACTCCTTTACAATTGGAGACAGTGAGACAGTGAAAAGTCTCAAAGTCTCTCTTTGGCTTAAAATTCCTTGCTTGAGTCTGGCATAGAATCATGGGTTCTGAATTTTATTTTCTTTTTCTGATAGAATATCCTTATTTTTTTTACTATATTCCTACTTATAGTGCTATTTAAATAGCACTATAAAGTGCTTAGAACATTTGGGGTATCATTATAAAATTTATCCCAACTTGTACAAAAATGTTGTAGGATTTGTTAGATTTACATAGATTAGGATCTTTAACTAGGAGAACATTTCTGTTTGCAGCAATTGTTAGGTAGCTAACCATCTGTAACGCCAGTGGGCTAACTAAAATAGACAGCAGGGGTATCATCCTCAGTTGCAAAAAGTGAATATAATTCAAGTATATAGACCTCAAAATAAAGGGAGCATTCAGCAAACCAGCACGATTATATTGTGATACTAGGTAAGTTTTCTTTTTTTCAAAGTAGTCATGATATAAAAGCATCTGTTGATATATCAACTATGGCATGGCAGTCTGTCTGTGTCATGTATTAGGGCATACTCAAAATGAGAAAATTTCCTGGGGAATATCAGAAAAATAATGTGTGTTTTCAGAAAATAATTGGAAAAAGTAACCTGATATTTAAATGATCTTACAAATTTACCTCTGTTGACTTTTATTTTTTAGAACATAAAAAGGAAGCAACATTTTATGCCTTTCCTGTTCTTCCTTTTCCTTAACAGTGTTTTGATAGAGGTCATTGTTTTAAATATCTTAGCAAACTTCATTCAAAGCTTCCTAGAACAAGTTGATGTTAAAGGGCATGATCAAAGGTTTACTAGTGTCTTGAATTTGTTCACCTGGTAATACTGTTTGCCTGCAGCTAGAGAAATCTGCCTTGCTGATGACTCTGCGTGGATATCATGTAGTGCTTGCCCTTGGCCACAAGGGGGAGGTGGTAAAAGAAAGTGTGTTGTGAAAATGTGGGGGAAAAACTCAAAAAAGTCTCAATGATGGGTGATGATTTTATTCAGAGGACAGTGAATTTTCATATTTGTGATAAATCTTTAAATCAGGATACTAGTCACCACTATTAATTTGAATTTCACTGTAAGCTAAGATCTAAAGTATATGTATGTGTATTTAAAGTTGCATCAAGGCCATAGAATGGATCTAGAAGGAATCTTAAAGCTCATCTTATCTAACCCCCTCCTTTTGCACATGAGGAAACTGAAGCCAGAGTATTTTAGTGACTTGTAGAGGTCATATAGCTAGTTAGTGGGATAGCCTAGCCAGGACTTAGATCTAGATCACTTGACTTCTCTCGTCGTAATATGCTCCCTAGATGTGCATAAATATTTTAAAAATTGTTTTTTTTAAGATTGAAGGAGAAAAAATATCTTCCAACTACCTCTTGTAATTTTCAATTTGGTATGTTTACAGCTGAAGACAGGAACAGTGCCCCAGTGGGCAAATCTGGCCTTCGGGAAAGAGAATCATTTGATGGCCGAAATATATTAAAGGTCAGTATGAAACAGAATGATCCTGAGATGTAATGTTGTTGAAATGTGTTTAAAATTAGTAGAAAATCAGGACGGCTAGGTGGCACAGTGAGTAAAGTGCCGGCCCCCAGAGTTAGGAGGACCTGGGTTCGGATCTGGCCTCAGACACAACACAACACACACACACACACACACACACACACAGAGCTGTGTAACTTTGGGCAAGTTACTTAACCCCAATTGCCCTCCAAAAGGCAAAAAATAAAAAAAATAAAATGAGTGGAAAATAAATAGCTTCCCCTTTAACACTAGAATATTCCTATCCCCCTACTTTCCACAGGAAATATTGATGGAAAGAGCTGTTGCCAAATTTCTTTCTACATTTAAAGAGGAAATTTAACATTTGCATTGTTAAAATTATAGCACTTTCAACATGGAGTAGCCAGAAAGACCTGAGTTCAAATGTGGCCTCAGACACATAATAGCCGTGTGACCTTTGGCAGGTCACTTAACTTCTGTTTGACTTAATCCACTGGAGAAGAAAATATCAAATCACTCCATTATCTTTGCTATGAAAACCCCATGGACAGTATTAGCATTCTGTGGTCTGTGGGTCATGAAGAGTCAGACATAAATGAACAACAATAACAGCAGCTTCCAGTATACTTAAAGCTGTTGGGTGATTTATGAAACAATGAGGTATCCCTACCACTTGGATCTGCAGGAGAAAGTAATTGTAGCTTTGGTAGGATTTACTGTTAGACTTCCACTTTTGGAGTGTTGACTTTGCATTTTATAAGTAAAAATGAATTGCTTATCATCTTCTGGTGTTTTTTTCTTGTCACCCATAAAAATACTTTGTGTAGTTATATTATCTGTTTCTACTCAAGAATACCCTAGGTTTTGAAAGGTAGGTTATTCTTTTCTGACTTATCAGAGATCTGCTTTTCTGAGGACTAGATTGATCTGTAAAATTTAAATGAAAAACTCAGAAAATTGCCTTAGTCTTTTCCTCCACAGTTCATATTAAGTAGTATACAGGGAGTGAGAGCTACTTTTTCTCTGTGTCATACATGTTTTCATGCCATTTTGCACCCTGGCAGATGGAAACATAAGTCAATATGAGCACAAGAAGTTTTTCACTTTCCATTCCACCATTCTCTGGCATTCAGTAGGTTTTTAAAATCTTCTAACTCATGCTCTTGATGTCAGAGATCCACTGGTGTTTGCAGGACAGGTAGAAATTGTGAGTAATAATTTCAGAGCCAGCTGCAATACTAGAAATGTCTTCTCATCCTACTTCTCCAAACCATTCTCTAGCTGTTACTTGGCAGCTTTCTTCCTCTGCCACCTGCCTAGAGTGATCCCTCGACAATTAATGATGGGCAGTTATACCATAGAACCTGGCCTGGCAGGGGGAGCAGTTCACTCAGGTAGGTGTTCTAATGTCTATATCCTAATGCTAGGTGGGGCTCCTTCCGTTCTTCTGGTCTTGTATCTTTTATGGTAATGATAAGTTTTATTTTTTTCAAGGTAGTCATGATATCTTTGTACTTGAGTGACAGGCTGCTAATTGATATAGTTGTAGTAAACTATTGATTTGCCTGGGCCACAGCTGTAAATATGCTTGGTGGGTTCTTCTGCATCTCCTCTCTCCTCCTTCAAATGATATCATCATCATGATCATCATCCATTAGTTTTCTTTTTATTGCTTTTATTGAGGAAGACAAAAGACTGAGTGGGGAAGTGCCATAGGAATATTTCAAGGCAGCTCAGTTGTCTTGTTGGACTTGAGAATGGGACCCCAAAGGTGCTGCAAGTCAGGTGGGAAATGGCTTGACTGCTCTGTGTGGGAAGTTATAGGAGAAAACCTCAGGGTAGTGGCAGGTCATGTGCAATTAACTGTGACTACTCTCTTGAGTCTTGGTAAAGGCGTTCTCTGTCAGTAACTTTGCTAATTACATTGGAGAGACATAAAGTTTTGGATCTGCAGACGACTTCCATGGTGCTAAGATCTAGTCCTTTCATAGGACAGATAGGAAACTGAGTTTTAGAGTGGTTAAGTAATTTTCCCAAGGCCCTGTAGCCTGTTAGTTGGCAGAGCTTGGACTAGATCAGTCAGTGGCTCCTAGTTATTGCCTCTTAGGACAAAATTCAAACTCCTTAGCTTAGCATGTAAAGCTCAGGGCTTAACAGAGTGCCTGGTACATAGTACATACTTAATAAATGCTTATTGACTGACAGACTTATTTCATATTATTCCTCGTCATGTACTCTGCATTCCAACAAAACTCATGGACTAGTTGTTCCCTGAATTTGTCAGTCCATTTCCCATCTCTTTAATTTCAGATAATTGGTTTCCCAGGCCTGGAGTGCCCTCTCTTCTCATCTTTGGCATTCAGAATCATCTTCCTTTTAAAGCTTAGTACAGGTACTACTACTCTATGAAGCCTTTTCTAATTCTGTCCTTTCCCCATAGTTTTTTTTTTTTTAAGCAATCGGGGTTAAGTAACTTGCTCAAGGTTACACGGCCAGGTGTTTCTGGGTGGGTGCTAAGTGTCTGAGCCCGGGATTCGATCTCCAGGTCTTCTCAACACTGGAGCCGGTGCTCTTACTCGCTGTGCTACCTGGCCGCCCCTTCCCCATAGTTTTTAATGCACATGGCCACAATTTTATTTTTGTCTTTGTATTCCTAGCATCAGGCACGGGGTTGGTACTTAGTATGTGTTTGTTGAGTTGAATGGAAAGCAGGCCTTTTGACTCTAAATTCTTGCTTTTCTTTTATTCCTCAGTGAATACCGATAAGGAAGTTAATTAGTGCAGAGTGCTATATTGGGGACAGAACAGCAGGCAATATATATCCATTAATCCTTTTATACTATGCTGCCTACGTAGTTGTTTCCTGTGTTTGGAAGGGAGCCATCTGGAATGTGAGCTTGAGAATACCTTTGTACAAGTAGGTATTCTATTATCCCACATGTTGGAGACAACGAGAGTCCAAAATTTTAGTTAACTGGGAATTTTACTTTGTGTTTGACTACTATAACATGCATAGATTATAGGATGTGCCTTCCTTGTTTCTTCTGTGACCTAGCCTTTCACAGGAAGAGGTCATATGAAAATCTAGAGAATAAGAGTATATCCCCATGAAGCATTTTTTTCATCAAAGATTTCATCTAAAATTAATATGGGGATGGTTTTCATTATTTGCCCATCACCAAAACCACACAGCTTTAAAAAAAAATGTGAATGTAGTATTCTGAATATATTGGCGAGCAAGAGACCTAAATTTTCAGCAAGAACGAGAAGGGAGAGATTATGATCATCAGTGATTTGCTGAAGCCAGAGACTGTGCAGCAGTCATATTCGGAAGACAAATTGGGGTATCACCCTCAGTTGCAGTGTGAAGACGATTCAAGTTTATAGACCTCAAAATAAAGGGAGCATTCAGCAAGCCAGCACGATTATGTTGTGATGCTAGGTAAGTATTCTTTTCTGAAAGAAAACAAAGAGACCACTTAATATTACTAGAAGAGGAACTGAAACAAAAAGGCAAACTGTATTAATCACTGAGCCAAAGTATCTGTGCAAAGCACATGAACAACTCTACAGGCCAAGGATCAAGTAGGTGGGTGAGGGGAGAATAAAAATAGATAAAAGATGAAGCATTTATTAAGTGCTTATTATGTGCCAGGCACTGTGCTAAAATCTGGGAATACAAATACAAACAGAAAGAAAGGTAGTCCCTGCTCCCAGTGGGGGAAGACAGCGCATAAAAGGGAGCTGAAAAGTAGGGGTGGCATGGGGAAAGTTGAGAAATGGAGAGAGGGTGGTGCTTGCCTGAGAGCAAGGTGAAGAACTAGTACAGAAAATCATAGTATAGGTGTGAAGTGGTCTTGGCTGGTATGGGGGCTTCCTTAGAAAGATGTTGTAGGGAGCAACTCATGGAGGGGGAGCGGTCATCTGGAGAGTCATAGACTGGTCTGGATTTGGAGTGAGATTAATTAATCTGATTGCTATTTACTGAGGCATAAAATAGAAGCAATTCAGTGCTCATTGTTGTGCAAATGCAATCCTGTACCATCCTATCTTTACTAAGTAGAATGGTGGTCATTTAAAATTCGTTGTTTGAATTTGCACACTTGGGAGTACAGGTTTGCATTTTTTCTTGATTTTTGGAGGAAGTGGTCATAGCTGCTTTTATGAGCGACCTTTTTAGGAAGTGGTGAAAGTGTTGTACACTATGTCTGGTAACTAGTTGGTTGAACGAGAAACTAGCCAAAATAAGGGTTACAGAAAAGGAAATATGAAAAATTTAAAAATCATTCTTCATATCTCCAGATGAAAAAAAAATTGGAGCATTTTAAAATCAGTATCTGAAGGAAGGACGGACGCTTCAGTGGCTGCTGAGATCAATGAGAGTTTTTAAAAGAGAAAATGAAGAAGTGATAGAAATGAATTTCTATAAGTCAAAATCATCAACTTGTAATTGA
Source organism: Petaurus breviceps papuanus (assembly GCF_028583685.1). NCBI lineage: Eukaryota > Metazoa > Chordata > Mammalia > Diprotodontia > Petauridae > Petaurus > Petaurus breviceps. The sequence goes on from NW_027187353.1 coordinate 946,652, forward strand.
GGAAAACCTGCTGAACTATAACAAAATCACAATACTAGATCATGGCCATGTCAGACAGAAATAGAATCAGTCAGTCAAGGAGTATTGAATGCTTACTGTGTGCCAGGTACTGTGCTAAGTACTGGGAATGCAAAGAAAAGGAAAAAAAAAAAGTCCTGCTTTTGAGGAGTTTGCAGCCTAACGGGGAGACAACGTGCAGACAGACAGGCTACACACGGGATAGCTGGTGTTGTCTCAGAGCGGAGGTGCTGGGAGGAGGAGAGTTAGGAAAGGCTTCCTGCAGAAGGCGAGACTTGATGCTAGGGAGGCCAGGAGGTAGATTTCTGGAGGGAAAGACAGCCATAGGGCCCACCAGTGCGAGAAAGGCCTTGGAGGTAAGAAGGTGGAGAGTCTTGTTCCAGTGTCACTGCTTTTGCAGTTTGTGGAGGGGAGTAAGGTGTAAAAAGACCGGAAAGGTAGTTAAATAAATTCATAGGATCACAGATCTAGAGCGGAAAGATACCTCCGAGGCCAACTAATCTCCTGCCCTCATTTTACAGATGAGGAAACTGAGACCCAAGGAAGCTAAGTGACTTAAGGTCATACAGGTACCAAGTGCCAGAGGCAGAATTGGAACTTAGGTCCTTTAACTCTTAAGTCATTGAAGTCACAATAAGTTATAAATGAATACACATGACCTAGATATTAGGAAGTCATAAGGATAGGAGATATATACTGAACCTGTGATTTTATTAGTTTAGAATTGTCCTAGATGAGGAAACTCTACCAATTTGGTTAGACACCTTTTTACCTTCTAGTTTTAGAGTGTTCCTTGAGCACCTAGAGGTTCAGTGATTTCCCAGGGCCACACAGCAAGGATAGGATAACCTAAAAAAATTATAGAGCAAGAAGGTAGCTTTTGCAACTGGATAGAGGAAGAGTTCGTGTGCTTAACTAAATGAGGGATTAAAATGATCAAAGGAGATAAAATGGACAATTTTACTTAGTTTAAATTGTTAAATGTTTGTACAGACAAAATCAGTGCAGTTAGAATTAGAAGGGAAGTAGTCAGTGGGGGAAAATCCTTTGTAGCAACCTTGTCTGAAGAAGATACACTATCCAAGATGTATAGGAAATTATTGTTTGGTCATTTTTTAAGTCGTGTCTGACTCTTTGTGATCCCATTTAGAGATTTCTTGGCAAAGATGCTGGAGTGGTTTGCCATTTCCTTCTCAACACATTTTACAGATGAAGAAACTGAGGCACACAGGGTTAAGTTACTTTCACAGGGTCACACAGCTGGTAAGTGTCTGAGGCCAGATTTCAACTCACAAAGATAGTCCTCTTGGGGGCAGCCAGGTGGCTCAGCGAGTAAGAGCACTGGCCCCAGTGTTGGGATGACCTGGGGATTGAATCCGGGCTCAGATACTTAGCACCCACCCTGAAGGTTGGGTGTTACTTGGCCGTGTAACCTTGAGCACGTTACTTAACCCCAATTGCTTTAAAAAAAAAAAAGATAGTCCTCTTGACTCTGGGTTCAGTGCACCATCTGCTGCCTACCTAGCTGCTCATAGGAAATTATACCAACATACAAGAACAAGAGCCATCCCCCTAAGATAAATGGTCAAAGAATATGAGATTCAACAGTTCTTAAAAGAAGAAATGAAGGCAATGAACAATCATATGCTCCAAATCTTTTATAATAAGAGAAATATAGATTAGAACAACTCTGAGGTTCAGTTTTAGACCCACATGATTGTCAAAGATGACAAAAAGGGAAAATGATAGTTGTTGGAGGGCCTTTGGGGAAACAGGCTTGTTAATACACTGTTGGTAGAGCTGTGATTAGTCTGATTATTCTGGAGAGCAACTTGGAACAGTAACCAAAAAATCACTAAATTATGCTTACCTTTGACCCAGTGGTACCATTAACTTATTTTTTTTTTATTATTTGTTTGCTTTTTGGAGGGGAAAGGTAGGGCAATTGGGGTTAAGTGACTTGCCCAAGGTCACAAGCTAGTTTTTGTGTTAAATGTCTGAGGTCGGATTTAAACTCAGGTCCTCCTACTCCAGGGCTGGTGCTCTATTCACTGTGCCACCTAGTTGTCCTGATACCATTAACTTATATCCCAAGGACATAAAAGGGAGAGGACTCATACATGTAGAAATACTTATAGCAGCACACTTTATAGTGAAGATCTGGAGCCACAGTAGATGTATATGAATTGGGAAATAATTGAACAAATTATGACATATGAATGTAATGGAATATATTTTTGAGCCTTTAGAAATTCTGATCCTGCTTGTTTGAAAGAAACAGATTCAGAACTGATAGAGAACGAAGAGAGAAGAATTAGAACAATTTATATTGTAAAATTACATTGTAAATTTATATTGTGAAGAAAATTACTTTGAAAGTCTTAAGAGCTCTGATCAATACATTTGTTTTCAGTTGTGTCCAACTCTTTGTGACCCCATTTGGGGTTTTCTTGGTATATATACTGTAGCGGTTTGCCATTTCCTTCTCCAGCTCATTTTACAGATGAGGAAACTGAGGCAGGTGATTTGTCTAGGATCACACAACTAGTAAGCATCTGGAGCCAGATTTGAAGTGGGGTCTTCCTGTTTTCAGGCCTAGTACTCTATCCACTACATCACCTAGCTGCCATAATTAATGTGTTAACTAATCACGACTCTGAAAACTAAGGGTAAAGCATACTTCCTACTTCTTAGCAGTCAATGGATCAGAAGTGCAGAATGAGACATATATTTTTACACATGGCCAATTTGTGGACTTTTTTTTATTTGACTACTTATTGGTTACAAGGGAGGGCTTTGTGGAGAGTGGGGTGACAAGGATTATTGAAAATAATGCTGACCTGAGTTCAAATCTGTCCTCAGACACTTAACACAAAAAACTAGCCATGTGACCTTGGGCAAGTCACTTAACCCCAATTGCCCTCCAAAAAGCAAAAGAGAGAGAGAGAGAGAGAGAGAGAGAGAGAGAGAGAGAGAGAGAGAATAAAGCCATAAAAAATCCTGAAGACAGGAAGGAAATTCGGAAGGACAGATAAGCAGGGCTGCATTTGTACTACTGTATTAAATTTAAACTCTACTTTTAAAAAAGCTGTATGTAATAGAAATTCATAGTTTTGTCTATAGCTCTCTTTTTCTGTTCTTTGTATATGGAAGTGTTCATATTTGTTGATGTTTTCAAGTTCAAAATTTCAGAAATAAATTAAAACCTTCTATAACCAGTGTTTTTATGACTGGACCATAACATCTATGACAGTGCTACATTGATTTTAAAATGTGAACTTGGTTTATATTACAGGCCATTTAAAAGGAAAAAAAAAAGACAAAAAAAAAAACCACATAGCAAAAGAACTGGGAGAGTGTAGGAAATATGTTAGGAACTGTTCATATTTTACAAATAGCAGAAACAGCATACTGCACATTATAGTATTGGAAACAAATAGAATCTGAGCTTGGTAACTCTTTCTAGCATGAGTTTGAGAAAAAGATACTTCCTTTTGGTTTTGGCAGTTTTGCTTTTAGAAGAAGAGTATTTCAACTGAACTCTTCCCTAAAGGTATTTATTTAATGAAGCATTTTAACCAATAAAGATAAGTCTTGAAACACTGATGCTGGCCTCTCCAGGCTTGGTGAAACACAGAAAACAAAACTAGGCTTTAGGCAACTTGCTTTTTTTTGACAGAAGCCAACAACTTTTTGTTTTTGGATCCTGCTTGTTTGGACCAGTGACTGACTGCTAGCTCAGGTGCATGTATCTCAGTATTTGTTTCTTTATGCCTTTAGCCCTTTCTTCCCCCAGAAGATTCCTCCTCTTTTCTCTCTGCTAATTTGTCTTCCTGCTCATATTCTTCCTGGTTATTAAGCACTGCATAGGAATTGGAATACTTCCAAATGTTGTTTTTGTCCACCTAGGTAATGGATATGTTGGAAGGCTCCAAAACTTAGTAATAACAGGAATAGATAAGGAATTGCTAAAATATTTACCCTCATAGAATAAATGAGAGAGGAGAAAATATAGAGATTGACAAGTTCTTTAATTTTGGCTAGTTCTAATCTTTAGGTAGAACAGGACATATTCGTTATGTGTGCATGGCATTATGCCATGTATTTTGGGGGGTATATTTAGTTGTTTTGATCTCATAGTAAACGCTTAGGTTGTAATCTATGAAAATTTTTATCATCCTTATGATGCTGTAGCAGCAAGCACCCCAGCGTCCCCAGGGTGGCTGCCAACACAGGTTTTTAGATCTGTTTTGCTAAAGGAAAGCAACTCAAAATTGGTTAACAAGCTTACTTTAATCAGTCAAATATATATCGTTTACCTAGTTCAGGGGAAAAAGGTCAGCACCCCGAACTTCAGAGTATACAGACAGAATTACCAAGACAGAGAAACAGATCAAGTAGACAGGTTTCCAGACTGTCCAACCATTACATTCATACCAAATCAACATCTGGGTTTTTCAAAGGGGGTGTGGGGCTCTCAACAGCAGCTGCCCAGAGTCTCATCTAATCAAATCACAGAACACTTCTCAAAGTGAGCCCCAAAGCAAAGCTTCACATCAGGGATTATATAGCCTTCTCCTGGGTCAGAGAATGTAACCACCCTCCTGACCCACTGCCCAATCACATAGCATCAAGGTGTGGGCATTCCTGAAAACCAAGCCTCCTGCCACAGGCTCCATGTGACCACATTCAGCCTATTAGGAGGCAGAGTATATTTTCAAATCAAGGAAGGTTCTTGGAGTCTCTTAAGCCTATCAAAGGGCCTAGGGGCAGGGAAGATCTTTAAATTTGCATTTCCATTACAGATGCTCATTTTACAACCCAGATACATTATTTTTTTGACTTGGATTGCAAATGGAATGAGTTAAGTTGTGGCTCAGTATAGATTCCAGTGTGCTTATTTGGTTTACCCAGGTCAGTAGGTCTTCAAAAAACAGACCACCAAAAGCTATATAAATTTGTACTGAGGTGTAGTGGCAAGGCTTTGTGACAGTTTTAGGCAGTTTGTTTTTCGAAACTACATCAAATGAGACCAGTCTGAATTGGGTTGCTCTGTGTTTATAGTTTAGTCAGGGCAATATTCTTGGGTAGGTAAGTAAGGGCAGTTAGGTGATGGGAGTGATAGAGTGCTTGAGTGCTGGAACTGGAGTAGGAAGATCTGAGTTTGAATCTGCCCTTAGACATTTACTAGCTGTGTGACCCTGGGCAAGTCACTTAACCCCTATTTGCTTCAGTTCCTCATTTATAAGAACCACTGGGGAAGGAAATGGCAAACAACTCCAATATCTTTGCCAAGAAAACCCCATGGACCAAGAATTAGACAGCACTGAACAACAACATCAAAATCAAGTTGAAGGGGATGACTGAATGAATGAAAAAGCATGATAAGCTTACTGTGCACAAAATACTGTGCTAAGCCCTGGAGATATAAAGGGAAAGTAGAGTCCCTGCTCTTAAGCTCACTTTCTAATAGAGGGAGACAACACATATCTATAGGATGGATCAGCTACTGGGGGTCCTTACAGTACCACTGCAGGGCAGGTGATAAGGCCTATTGATTTGGAGAGTTCATTCCCTGCAAAATCACTTTGGATACATCAAATCCATATTGACATTTGCACAGTAGACATAAATGACTTGTTTTGTTGTTCACTTGTGTCTAACTCCACTTAGCGGTTTCTTGGCAAAGATAATAAATTGGTTTGCTATTTCCTTCTCCAACTCATTTTTACATATGAGAAAACTGAGGCAAACAAGGTTAAATGACTTGTCCAGAGCCACACAGCTAGTAAGTATCTGAGGCTAGATTTGAACACAAGTCTTGGTTCCAGGCCTGGTGTTCTATCCACTATGCCATCTAGCTGTGCCCCCTTTTTTAAGTTTTGATGACCACATGTCTAAATTAGGTATACTAAATAACACATGTGTACTTTGCAAGTACATGCCTATTTATAGTATACAGTCAAAAAGTAAGCTCATATTCATAAGTAGCAATGAAAAGACAATGCAGCAATATAATACTAATACATATATAATGCTAGATATATGGGATATATCAGTAAATAATAATACAGTAGTAGTACATCACATAGTAAAACATGCAGTACATATGTTGGAAATGTTAACACATAACAGACTATAATTATGAAATATGAAATTCATAAATGAACTGTGGCTGTGAAAGAAAAGAGATCCTTGTGATGATCTCTTAAGATTTTTTTAAATGACAACTTCCTCTTAGAATTTCAGTGATAAAAAAAACAACTTAAAAATTGGTATTCCAAGGTGAATCACCATTATTATTAAAAAGAAAACGGAGGCACAGGATACATTAATTTTAGCCAGGGTTCTCACTTAAGTATTTTTCTCTCAGTTCTAAGCCTAAAAGTCAGTATAAGTGTCTCAACCCATAGTCATCACATCTTAGAGTTTGCAAGGTGATGGCTTTCTCATTCTTCTTTAGAAGTATTATGACCTTTTAGCATTCATTTCTTGACTTTCAGATTCCTAAGGGGCTAGAGACAGGTAGAACAAGGGTGAAGGAGTATGTGTGCATAGGTGTAAAGAAAGAGGTAGCAGAGTCTCTGTGTGTAAAATTAAAACAATACTACTTTAGACTGACTGTGTTATTCTCTGTGATTCAGACTGAGGGAGAAAGTTTTTAGAAAAAATAATATTTTATTTTTTTCACCAATTACATGTAAAAACAATTTTCTAATATTTAAAAAAAATTTTGAGTTTAAAATTTTATCCCTTGCTCCCTTCCCTCCTTCTCTGAGACGATAAGCAGTCTGATATAGGTTATTATACATGTGTAATCATGTAAAACTTTTCCTTATTAATCATTTTGTGCAAGAAGACTCAAGAAAAAGGAAGGAAGAAAGGAATGAACAAAAGAAAAGGAAAGAAAAATAAAAATAATATGTTTTGGTCTGTATTCAGATGACAGTTCTTTCTTTGGAGGTGGATAGTATTTTTCATCATGAGTCCTTTGGGATTGTCTTAGGTTGTTGTATTGCTGAGAATAGCCAAATCATTCCCAGGTGATCATTGTACAAAATTGCTGTTACTGGGTACAGTGTTCTCTTGGTTTTGCTCACTTCACTTTGTATCAGTTCATGTAAGTCTTTCCAGATTTTTTTCTGAAAGCCTTCTATTTGTCATTTCTTATAGCACAATAATATTCCATTTTAATCATCTAGTACAATTTATTCAGCCATTCCCAACTGATGGGCATCCTTTTGATTTTCAATGCTTAGCCACCACAAAAAGAGCTGCTATAAATATTTTTGTACAGATAGGTTCTTTTCCCTTTAAAAAAAAATCTCTTAGGAAAAAAAAAATCTCTTTGGGATACAGACTGAGCAGTGGTAGTATTGCTGGATAAAAGGGTATGCAGTTTTATAGCAGATTCCAAACTGCTTTCCAGAATAGTTGTATTAGTTCACAACTCCAACAGTGTATTTAGTGTCCCAGTTTTCCCACATCCCCTCCAACATTTATCATTATTTTCCCTTTTTGTATGGGAGAAATGTTTTTTAAAAGGCTTAATAGCATGTCTTTCAGAGGTGGAAGACTGCTTATGAGAAATGCTGCATATTATGTATCAGATGAAGCCTCTTTGTTGGTTTGCTTAACATTCTTAATTATAAGGGTTTAATTTTTTTTCTTTTTTTTAAATTAAATTTTATGTTTATTTTTAGTTTACATCATTCATTTCCATAAGATTTTGAGCTACACATTTTCTCCCTGTCTTTCCCCTATCCACCACCCCAAAACAGAGATCCCACTGTATACCCCATCCCCCAATCTGTTCTCTCCTATATCCTCCCCCATACCCCCTCGAACTTTCTAGTAGGGCAAGATGGATCTCTATACACCAGTGCCTGTGTATCTTATTTCCCAGTTTCATGTTAAAAAAAAATTTTATATATATATATATATATGTATATATTTTAAACATTTGATTTTAAAACTTTGAATTCCAGATTCCTTCCCTTCCTTCCTTGTCACCCACCCTTACAGGGAAGATAGGCAATTCAATATAGATTGTACATGTGTAGCTATGCAAAAAATTTGCATAGTGGATATATCATGAAAGACTGACTATATTTCCCTCCATCCTATCCCACCTCCCCCGTGTTCTATTCTCTACTTAGACTCTGTCCCTTTTGAAAAGTGTATGCTTCTAACTACCCTTCCCCTCCAACCTGCCCTCTGCTCCATCATCACCCCTCTCATCCCCTTTCCCCCTACTTTCCTGTAGAGTGAGATACCCTGTTTAGTGTGTATGTCATTTCCTCCCTAAGCCAAATTCATTGAGAGTAAGGTTGACCCATTCTGTTTTGTTTTTCTGTTCTTCCCTCCACTGTAACAGTTTTCCTCTTCTATATGACATAATTTACCCCATTCTGTCTTTCCCCATCTCCTCTCATTATATTCCTCTCTCACCTCTCAATTTCACCTTTTAAGTATCATCCCTTCCTATTCAATTGGTCCTGTGCCCTCTGTCTATGTATACCTGTACACATATATACACACATTCACATATGTATTCATACGCCCATATACCCTCCTATATAGACATATATATGTTTGTATACATATATATTTATATTCCCTTCAATTATTCTCATACTGAGAAAAGTTTAATAAGTTACAATTATCGTTTTTCCATGTAGAAATGTAAACAGTTCAACTTTGATACATTCCTTATGATTTCTTTTCCCTGTTTAGCTTCTCATGCTTCTCTTGCTTCTTGTATCTGAATGTCAAATTTTCTATTCAACTCTGTTTTTTTTCATCAAGAATGCTTGAAAGTCCTCTATTTTGCTGAATGACCATATTTTCCCCTGAAACATGATACTCAGTTTTTCTGTGTAGGTGATTCTTGGTTTTAATCCCAGCTCCTTTGACCTCTGGAATATCATATTTCAAGCCCTTTGATCCCTCAGTGTAGAAGCTGCCAGATCCATGTTATCCTGATTGTGTTTCCACAATATTCAAATTGTTTCTTCCTGACTGCTTGTAATATTTTCTCCTTGATCTGGGAATTCTGGAACCTGGCTATAATATTCCTAGGAGTTTTCTTTTGGGGATCTTTTTCAGGAGCTGAACAGTGGATTCTTTCCACCTCTTTTTTGCCCTCTGGTTCTAAAACATCAGGCTTTCAAGTAGTCCAATAATTTTTAAATTTTCTCTCCTGGATCTATTTTCCAGGTCAGTGGTTTTTCCAATGAGATATTTCACATTGCTTTCTATTTTTTCATTTGTTTGGATCTGTTTAATAGTATCTTGATTTCTCATAAAGTCACTAGCTTCCATTTGCTCCAATCTAATTCTGAAGGAATGATTCTCTTCAGTGAGCTTTTGAGATTCTTTTTCCATCTGGCAAATTCAACTTTTTAAGGCATTCTTCTCCTCATTGCCTTTTTGAGCCTCTTTTGTCATTGTTGTTAGTCTGTTTTTTAAGGTTTTATTTTCTTCTGTCAGGTTGTTGACTCTCTTTGCATGATTTTCTTGCATCATTCTCATTTCTCTTCCCAATTTTTCTTCCACTTCTCTTATTTGGTTTTCAAAATCCTTCTTAAGCTTCTCTATAGCCTGTAATCAGTTCATATTTTTCTTGGAAGCTTTTGGTACAGGAGTTTTGACTTGGTTGTCTTCCTCCTATTTCATGCTTTGATCCTTTTTGTCCCCAAAATAGGAATTTAAAGTCGGATTGCTGTGCTTGCTTTACTTCCTTTGCTTTCTCATGTTGCCACTGAATTACTTGACTTTTGAGCTTTTTGCGACAATAGAATTCTGCTTCCAGAGAGGAGAGCTTTGTCCCAATTCACTGGGGTTTTTGCAGCTCCCGGAGCTATTAGTTGGCCTTCTCTGAAGCCTCCACATGCTCTGGCTCACTGGTCACACACCCCAGGACTTCCACTCTAGACAGCAATCCGCATCCAAACATGTTAAAACAAGAGCGATTACCCCTCGGAATGGTTGTGTGGTCCCCCTATAATCTGTAGGCCAGGAGCTCTGAAGCAGTCATGTGGCAGTGGCTGCCGCACCTCAGCCACTTCTCTCTCCAGGGGCAGAGACTGGACCGTATTCCTAGACTCCCTGTTCCCAAAGTCTACACTGAACTCTCACTTTGTCTTTGGCATTTATGGATTGAGAATTCTGGAAACCACCACAGCTTCTGGTGATCTACTCTCCCTGTGTCCCTCTAGCTGTGGCTGGTCAGGCTTCCCTGAAGCTAAAACTGCAGGCTCACATGGGGCTGGGCTCTGCTCCCGGAGAGCTGAGGTTAATCCTTCCTGTCCACCTGCCGGGTTGTTTTCAGCGGGAGATTTGTTTCTCTCTGTCACTTTGTGGGTTCTGTAGCCCTAAAGTTTGTTTAGAGTAATTTTTATAGGTATTTGAGGTAGTTGGGGGGGGGAGTGCAGGGAATTTTCCTGCTTCTAAGCTGTCATCTTGGCTCTGCCCTCCCATAAGGGTTTAATTGTGGCAGTGGTATATTTGGAAGTGAGTATAATGTAAAAGCAAAAAGCATCACTAAAACATTTTTTCAGATAATATAACTATTCAGTATTTAAGTTTCCCTGGCAACTCTTTTGCAAATTTTTATGATGCTTCAGATTACCTGAGATATGAGACCTAGTCTATAACTTTATTCTATGCACTTGTATTGAGGGTTTTAAAAGATATTTGGAACTAGAGGACTCACTCTACTTTTACTGCATATGTTAGACTTAATGACATTTCAAGATCCAAGGCAAGTAACATGTAGCAACTTTTCCCTATCTCTGCTAAAGCTTAATTCTACCACCAATTATGTCTTGGGGAGCTACTATTTGTATGAAACTAAGCAGGTCATCCTGGGGGCATGTTATGTTCAGTGCTGCCTTCAACACTATGTGTCTTTTTTGTAAACTGGACTTTAACTTGAATTTCTCTTCTGTTCTTGATTCTGCTTTCATGTAAGAAAAGTTAGGGTAAAGAAAGAGGGATATTCTGTTTAAAATTTTAAAAATAAAGTTTATTGGCATATTTTGTTTTAACATCACTTCAATTTTTTTCTGTGTCCTTCCTGCATACCTTTGCCATGGTGCTACCCCATAAAACAAAGAGTTTATTTTTAAAAGAAAAAAAAGAAAAAAGTCGCCTAAGCTGGTCAACATATAAAAAATAAAAACAAAGCTGATAATACATGCATTATTACACACCTGTGGATCCCACCTCAGTAAAGCAGTGAGTTTTAGTCATATATTATTTTTCTAACTACTTACTTTGCATTAGTTCATACAAGTCTTTCCATGCTTTTGTGTATTCATCATCATCATTGTTTCTTACAGGATAATGTGGCATATTATGCTCATGTGCTGCAATTTATTTAGCCATTCCCCACTCGATAGGTATCTATCCCCCCAGTTCTTTGCTATAATAAAAAAATGTATCTGTAAATGTTTTGATGTATCTGTGGTATACAAGGCCTTTCTTTTTATCAGTTACCTCCTTGTGATGTCCTAGTAATGGAGTAGGTTAGAGATTAATTCTAGTTTTTAATTTAATTACTCGAGGTAATTCTAGTCGCTTGATTTGCCTAAATCCAGATTGCTTTCCATAGTACTAATACCAATTCACAGCTCCATCACCGGTGCCTTACTGTTCTTTATCAGGATTTGGTGACCTGCATTACAGCTGGTCTTGGAAGGATCAGCCTTCCTGAAACCTCTTGCCCACAGACCTTGATCCAACCTGATAATATATCCTCCCTGCCACCATGGTGATTCAGGGATTCACTTCTGTTGCCATGTAGCTCCCTTTGAATGCTTAAGCCAAACAATATTCTTTAGATTTTTCTTTCATTTTTAAAAAGGATCCTCATGAGTAATACCTAAGTTAGGGTAAAATAAAAAGAAAGGACATACACATTAACTGGCATGGAATGAGATTTTTCTGTAAGGATTAGCTTGTAGGCAAAGTCATTTTCCAGGTTTTAAAGGCAAATACCTTTAGATTTGCTGGTCATGGGCTAATGGTATTAGAATGTCTAAGCTAGCCAGCAAACCACAAGGGACAGTTTTGTCCTGGTAAATATACAATGCTTTTGTCCTGGGGCAGGGCTTTCTGTGGTAGGATTTTGCTGCAAACTAAATTCCCTGCATACTAACTCTGATGCTAATTCTGCATGCTGCTGTGGAAACCGGCTGTGAGAGTGTCTATGTGCTTGGATTATATATGTGTTCTGCAGCTGGTGACAGGTCAGCCCTTCCCTCCCCCCACCTCCCATTTTTAATTGAAAGCCATTGCAAGGAGGTGAGCTCCCTTGGTACTTTAGTATTGAGGAGTTCAGCAGAATTGCTTGGCATCTTGTTTTTGTTTAGTGATTTTAATTTACTTTGCAATAGGTCATTTGACCTTACTAGCATAGTTGCAGCAAAGTCTTAAACTTGATCATCCTGACATCAGCAGTGAGATACGGGGATATGGGCCAAAGAGCTGAAAGTGCAAACCTTTTTGATCATTTGAAGGAAGTCTTAATACTTTCATTCTCTGACTATATCTGTCAGATTTCATCCTAGTACCTCCTTAAGCCCAAGCAGTTAGCATTATTTGTGCAGACTTACTACATTTAAGATACAGAGTGACCAAGGTAAGAGAGAAATTCTGCTCTTCCATTTTTTAAGTGCAACTTTTATAACTTAATATAGCAGAAAATGACTTAGCCTCTTTTTGCTGGATTATTTTTTAGAATTCAAGTATTCTTTTTTTTAAAATAAATTTATTTTTTCCCAATTTATTAATTTATTTTTAGTTTTCAGCATTCATTTTCACAAGATTTTGAGTTACAAATTTTCTCCCCATGTTTCCCCTACCCCACCCCAAAATAGCGAGCCTACTGAATACCTCTTCCCCCAATCTGTTCTCTCTTATATCTTCACCCATCTCCCTAACTTTCTAGTAGGGCAAGATAGATTTCGATACCCCAGTGCCTGTATGTCTTATTTCCCAGTTGTATGTAAAAAAAAAAACAAAACAAATTTTTTTTAAACATTTGTTTTTAAAACTTTGAGTTCCAGATTTTTTCCCCTTCTTCCTTCCTCACCCACTGCCATTGGGAAGATAAATAATTCAATATAGGTTATACAAGTGTAGTTATGCAAAACATTTCCATAGTAGTTATATTGTGAAAGACTAACTATAATTCTCTCCATCCTATCTCGCCCTGACACTTATTCTATTTTCTCCTTTGACCCTGTCCCTTTTCAAAAGTGTTTGCTTCTAACTACCCTCTCGCCCAATCTGCCCTCCCTTCTATCATCTCCCCTCTTATCCTCTTCCCCCCTATTTTCCTGTAGGGTAGGATACCCAATTGAGTGTGTATGTTATTCCCTCCTTAAGCCAAATTCAATGGGAGTAAGGTTGACCCATTTCCTTTCACCTTCCTGCTCTTCCCCTCCATTGTAGCAGTTTTCTCGTCTCTTTTATATAAAATAATTTACCCTAATATATCTATCTTTCTCCTCCCAATATATTCTTCTCTCACCTCTTAATTTTATTTTTTTTAGATATCATCCCTTCATATTCAACTCATCCTGTGCCCTCTGCCTAGGTATACATGTACATACATTTGCACACACTCACACATATATTTATATACACATACACCCTCCTATACCTACATATATATGTGTGTATGCATATATATACATATATATTCCCTTTGACTATCTTTATACTGAGAAAAGTTTCATCAGTTAAAATGATTGTTTTTCCATGTAGGAATGTAAATAGTTAAACTTTAATAAGCTCCTTATGATTTCTTTTTCCTATTTACCTTCTCATGCTTCTCTTCCTTCTTGTATTTGAAAGTCAAATTTTCTGTTCAGCTATGGTTTTGTCATCAAGAATGCATAAAGGGGGAGGCAGCTAGGAGGTGCAGTGAGTAGAATGCTGGCCCTGGAGTCAGGAGGACCTAAGTTTGGATCTGGCCTCAGATGCTCAACACACACACACACACACACACACACACACACACACACACACAAAACCAAAAAAAACCTAGCCATGTGACCTTGGGCAAGTTACTTAAACCCAATTGCCCTCCAAAAAAAAAAAAAAACCCAAAAAAGGAATGCATGAAGGGGTGGCTAGGTGGCGCAGTGAATAGAGCACCAGCCCTGGAGTCAGGAGGACTTGAGTTCAAATCCAGCCTCAGACACTTAACACTGACTAGCCATGTGACTGCGCAATTCACTTAACCCTGATTGCCCCTCCAAAACAAAAAACAAACAAAAAAAAGAATGCATGAAAATCTTCTATTTCATTGAATGACCATATTTTTTCCTGAAACATCTTACTCAGTTTTGCTGGGTAGGTGGTTCTTGGTTTTAATCCTATCTCCCTTCGATCCCTTAATGTAGAAGCTACTAGGACTTGTGTTATCCTGATGGTTTCCACAATATTCAAATTGTTTCTTCCTGACTACTTGCAGTATTTTCTCCTTGACCTGGGAACTCTGGAATTTGGCTATAATATTCCTAGGAGTTTTCTTTTGGGGATCTTTTTCAAGAGGTGATTGGCGAATTCTTTCAATCTATTTTGCCCTCTAGTTCTAGAATATCAGGGCAGTTTTGCTTGATAATTTCTTGAAAGATGGTGTCTAGGCTCTTTTTTTGATCATGGCTTTCAGGTAGTCCAATAATTTTTACATTATCTCTCCTGGATCTATTTTCCAGGTCGGTGGTTTTTCCAATGAGATATTTCACATTGCCTTCTATTTTTTCATTTGTTTGGATCTGTTTTATAGTATCTTGATTTCTCAAAAAGTCATTAGCTTCCATTTGCTCCAATCTAATTTTGAAGGAGTTATTCTCTTCAGTGAGTTTTTGAAATTCCTTTACCATCTGGCAAATTCAGCTTTTTAAGGCATTCTTTTCCTCATTGGCTTTTTGGACCTCTTTTGCCATTTGAGTTAGTCTGGTTTTTAAGGTATTATTTTCTTCAGTCAAGCTGTTGACTCACTTTACTTGATTTTCTTGCATCATTCTCATTTCTCTTCCTAATTTTTCTTCCTCTTCTCTTGGTTTTCAAAATCCTTCTTGAGTTCCTCCATGGCCTGCAACAAGTTCATATTTTTCTTAGGAGCTTTTGATGCAGGAGTTTTAACTTGGTTGTCTTCCTCCCGTTTCATGTTTTGATCCTTTTTGTCCCCAAAAAAGGAATATATGGTAGGATTGCATTTCCTCTGCTTGCTCATGTTGCCAGTCAATTACTTGACTTTTGAGAAAGTAGAACACTGCTTTCACAATGGAGAGATCTTTGACCCAAATCAATGGGGTTTTTGCAGCTGCCGATTCTATTAGGACTGTGCCCTTTCTGCAGCCCTCACAAGCTCTGGCACACTAGCCACAAACCCCAGTACCTCCACCCAAACAGCAATCCAGATCCAAGCAGGTCAAAGCAAGAGTGATTACCCTCTGAATGGTCACTTGGTCCCCCTACAGTCTGTAGGCTGGGAGCTCTGGAAGCAGCTAAGCTGCAGCAGCCACCCCACCTCCACCACTTCTCGCCCTGGGGTCAGGGGCCAGACCACCTGACCTCCTCTACCAGCAGAGGTCCCAACTGACCTTTTACTTTGGAGTTTATGGGTTGAGAAGTCTGGAAACCACCACAGCTGCTGGTGATTCACTCTCCTGAAGTCTGCTCCTGCTCCTGCTGTTTGGGGCCACCCTGGGGCCAAAACCATGCGGCTCAGACGGGACTGCGCTCTGCTCCCAGGCCGGCTCAATAGACCCTTCCTGCTGACCTGCCGGGCTGCCTTCATTGAGAGATTTGTTTTTCTCTGTCACTTTATGGGGTCTATAATTTGTTTAGAGTAATTTTTTTATGTATATTGGAAGTGGTGGGATCTGGGACTGTGTGGAAGTCCTGTTTCTACTCCACCATCTTGGCTTTTCTCCCCCCAAAATAAATTTATTCAAAAATATTTATTTTTACATCTATTTACAATCTGTCCCTTCCAAGCCCTTCCCTCCCACTGAGCAAGCAAAGAAAGGAAAAATGAAAAAATAAGTCTTTTATTGTAAACATGTAAATTCCCATGTTAGATACACCCAAAAATATTTCTCTGCAGTTTAAGTTCCCACTTTCTGGGAAGAGGTGAGTGGTGTGTTTCATCTTTATTCTTCTGTACTCATAGTTTATCATTACAATGATCAGAATTCTAAAGTCTTTCAAAGTTATTTTTCTCTATAATGTCACTGTATAAATTGTTCTAATTTTGCATACTTTGTTCTACAATCAGTTCAAGAGGTCTTGCCAGTTTCTTCTGAAACTATTTCATTATTTCTTATGATAATAACATTCTATTACATTCCTATACATAATCTGTTCAGACATTTCCCAGTAGGGAGACAGATCCTTAGCTTCTAATTTTTGGCTACTTTGAAAAATACTGCTATGAATATTTTTGTACAAATAGATCTTTTTTTCTCTTTTTAGATCTCTTTGACTTATTTTTTACCTCATGGACTAGATTTCCATTTGCTTTTCAGCCTCTTTTGTGCATCACATTTTTTTTCTTTAAAGGAAATTATGTATGCAGAAAAAAAATGAAAATCCATGGAAGCAGGGGCTGGAGCTGTGTGAGGGGAAGGACACCTCCCCCTTCTCCCCCCCCCCCCCCCCCCCCCAGAGAACTTTATTTGAACTCTTGTTTTGAACTAAAGTGATAATGCTATGTACTTTGTGTTTGTTTAAGGCCCAGTGGCCACTTTGGTAACTTTAGTTCTGTACCTTGAAAATGTGACCTAAGAGATGTTTACTGCTAATTCAAAAGTAAATTGTCTATGCTATGGGCATGAAAGATCTTGGGGCCCAATGTAATGGGAATGCAAATTTGGAAGATCTTCCCTGCCCCTAGGCTAAAGTGCACCTGAAGCCTGGGGTGGGAGGCTTGTTTTTCAGTAGATACTTTTTGATTGGCCAGTGGGTCAATAAGGTTGTTACATTCTCTGAGCCAGGAGAAGGCTATATAAGCCCTGATGTGAGGCTTTGTTTTGGGGGCTCACTTTGAGAAGTGTTCTGTGATTTGATGTGAATTCTGGGAAGCCGTTGTCCAGAGCCCCCCTGGCTTTGAAAAACCCAGATGTTGAAACCCAGATGTTGACTGGGTATGGATGTAATGGTTGGACAGTTTGGAAATCTGTCTACTTGATCTGTTTCTGTCTTGATAATTCTGCCTGTATGCTTTGAAGTTCGGGGTGCTGACCTTTTTCCCCTGAACAAGGTAAACGATATATGTCTGACTGATTAAAGTAAGGTTGTTAACCAATTTTGAGTTGCTTTCCTTTAACAAAGCAGATCCAAGAACCTGTGGTGGCAGCAAACCCTGAGGACACTTGGGGTGCTTGCTGCTACAGTTGCACCCCACCTTGGGTAGAAACTCAGTAGGGTTGGAGTACCAGTATATCTTTTTATTTTGTTTTTGGAGGTGGGAGGGCAGGACAATTGGGGTTAAAAGACTTCCCCAAGGTCACATTCCTAAGTAAGTATAAAGTGTTTGAGTTCAGATTTGAACTCAGGTCCTCCTGACTTCAGGGCTGGTGCTCTATTTCCTGTGCCACCTAGCCACCCCCCAGTACATCTTTTAAAAATAAATAAATAAAGGAAGAGAAAGCTTAATTAAAATTCCGATGTTAAATAAAATTCTCAACATAACATGTACATCTGAAAGATTTTAACTCTTTGGAGTATAGGCCTAGTAGTATTATTGCTGGGAAAGAAGATTTCTAGGGTTGATTAACTTTTTGGAAATAGTTCCAAATTGCTTTCAAGAATGGATAGACAATTCAACAGTGCACTAATTATTCAGTCACATTTATTAAGTATTTATTAAGTAGCATTACCTTCTAGGCCTTGTGTGAAGTGCTAGGGATACAAAAAAGGGACAAACTAGCCATACCAGATCTTAAATTGTATTATAAAGCAGCAATCATCAAAACTACTTGGTACTTGCTAAGAAATAGAGGGGTAGATCGGTGGAACAGGTTAGGTACACAAGACACAGTAGTCAATGACTGTAGTAATCTACTGTTTGATAAACCTAAAGACTCCAGCTTCTGGGATAAGAGCTTGGTATTTGACAAAAACTGCTGGGAAAATTGGAAATTAGTTTGGCAGAAGCTGGGTATAGACCAATATCTTACAGCATATACCAAAATAAAGTCAAAATGGGTACACAATTTATATATAAAGGCTGATACTATAAGTAAACTGGGAGAGCAAGTAATAGTTTACCTGTCAGATTTATGAAGAAGGGAAGAATTTATGACCAAACAAGAGAAAGAGAGCATTATGAAAGGCAAAGTGGATTATTTTAATTACATTAAATTGAAAAGTTCTTGTATGAAGCCAATGCAGCCAAGATTAGAAGAGAAAAGGAAAATTGGGAAAGAATTTTTACAACCAGTGCCTATGATAAAAGGACTCATTTCTCAAATATGCAGAAAACTGAGTCAAATTTATAAGAATACAAGTCATTCCTCAGTTGATGAATGGTCAAAGGATATGAACAGATAGTTTTCAGAGGAAGAAATTAAAGATATCTGTAGTCATATGAAAAAATTCTCTAAATCACTCTTGATTAGAGAAACGCAAATCAAAACAACTCTGAGGTACCATATCATACCTTTCAGATTGACTAAGATGACAAAACGGGAAAATGATAAATGCTGGAGAAGATGTGGGAAAATTGGAACACTAATGCATTGTTGGAGGAGTTGTGAGCTGATGCAACCATTTTGGAGAGCAATTTTGAACTATGCCCAAAAGGCTATAAAAATGTGCATACCCTTTGATACTCCTAGAGTTGTATCCCAAAGAGATCATAAAAATGGGAAAAAAGGACCAGTATGTACAAAAATACTTATAGCAGCTCTTTTTGTGGTGGCGAAGAATTGGAAATTGAGGGGATGCCTATCAATTGGGGAATGGCCAAACAAACAAATTGTGGTATATTAATGTAATGGAATACTATTCTTCTATAAGAAATGATGAGTGGGAGGATTTCAGAAAAATCTGGAAAGAGTTACATGAACTGATGCTGAGTGAGGAGAGCAGAACCAGGAGGACATTGTACACAGTTACAACCACATTGTGCAATGACTAACTTTGATAGACTTGGTTCTTCTCATCAATGCAAGGTGCTAAGATGACTCCAAAAGGCTCAGGATGGAAAATGCTATCTACACCCAAAGAAAGAATCGCACAGTCTGAATGCAGATCAAAGCATAGTATTTGCTCTTTTTTGTTTTGTTTCTTCTTTCTTGTGGTTCATTCCATTGGTTATAAATTCTTTGCAGTATGACTAATGTGAAAATATGTTTAATGTGAATGTATAGGTAGAGCCAATGTCAGATTCCATGTTGTCTTGGAGAGGGGAAAGGGGAGGGAGGGTGAGAAAATTCGGAAATCAGAAACTTGTGGAACTGAATGTTGTCAACTAAAAATAAATAAAGGAAAAGAAAAAAGGTGGGGGGGAGGGGTTGGCAAAAAACAGTCCCAGCTCTCAAAGAGCTCACTCTCTAATTACTACATGTAAGCAACTATGTAAAAGTAAGGTATATTCAGGAGAAATTGTGTGTAATCTCAGAGGGAAGACACTAAGAATAATGAGGACATCCCTTCTGCCTCTATACTACTTCATCTGGAGATCTCATCAGCTCCCATGAATTTAATGATCATCTCTATGCTAATGATTCTCAAATCTACTCATTCTGCCCTAATCTCTCTGCTTCCAGTCTTGTATCTCCAATTGCCTTTCAGACATCTCAAACTGGATGTGTCCAGTAGACATTTTGAGATAAGCAGACTAGGTAATAGGGATCAAATTTGGACTGGGTCCAGTAAGATGCTATATAAATGGAGATTTTTTAAATGCATAGAAAGCCATTTGACTTCTTGTAGCAGCAAGCACCCTAGCATCCCCAGGGTGGCTGCCAACACAGGTTCCTAGATCTGCTTTTCTAAAGGAAAGCAACTCAAAATGGGTTAACAATCTTGCTTTCATCAATCAAACATATCATTTACCTAGTTCAAGGGAAAAAGAGCACCCTGAACTTCAGAGTATACATACAGGTTACAAACAGAAGTTACAAGACAGAGAAACATTTCAAGCAGACAGGCCTCCAACTGTCCAACCATTACATCCATACCTAGTCAGTTACCAGAGAGGGAAGCATCAACATCTGGGTTTTTCAAAGCCAGGTGGCTCTCAATGGCTGCCCAGAGTCTCATCTGGTCAAATCACACAACACTTCTCAAAGTGAGCCCCAAAACAAAGTCTCACAACAGGGTTTATACAGCCTTCTCCTGACTCAGAGAATGTAACAACCTTCTTGACCCCACTGCCCAATCACAAAGTATCTCCTGAAAAACAAGCCTCCCACCACAAGCTCCAGGTGTACTTAAGCCTATATTAAATGGCCTAGGGGCAGGGAAGATCTTACACTATACAATGTTAGAAAGATGGCCACAACATAAATTTATATTCCCATCACACTTCTTTATTTGACCTTATGGATTGGATTTCCACTTGCTTTTCAGCCTCTTTTGTGCACCAGGTTTGTTGTCTTTAAAGGAAATTATGCATGCAGAAAAGAAGATGAAGAGGGTGAAAAAGGATCAAAGTCTGTGTTTGTATCCCACCTTGGGCAGAAACTTAGGGGTAGAGTACCTGAATATACTTTAAAAAAAAAGTTTGATTAAAATTATGATA
Source organism: Petaurus breviceps papuanus (assembly GCF_028583685.1). Lineage (NCBI taxonomy): Eukaryota > Metazoa > Chordata > Mammalia > Diprotodontia > Petauridae > Petaurus > Petaurus breviceps. Next base: position 967,443 of record NW_027187353.1, read on the forward strand.
TTAGGTAAAATTCTAACATAACATGTAGAACCTCAAAGATGTTAATGGGCTTTTTTTTTTTTGCCTTTTGGAGGGCAATTGGGGTTAAGTAACTTGCCCAAGGTTACATGGCTAGTTTTTTTGTGTGGGTGTTAAGTGTCTGAGGCCGGAACCGAACTCAGGTCCTCCTGACTCCGGGGCCAGCGCTTTACTCACTGAACCACCTAGCCGCCTTGTTAATGGACTTTCCTATATATTTTGACCACATCTTCTGGCAGGTGCTATAGTTTTATGCATCACTTCCTCTTGAAGGTTCCTTTTATGAAGAATGCTTCTGAGAAGCAGCAATACTTTTTGTTTTTCCCTTAAAATATTAAAAGAATTTTTTGTTTGGGGATTTCTGTAGCATTTCATTCTCAATCACAACTACAAAAGGGTGAATAGCTTTGTAATTCTATCCTTTGCAACTTCATGTATGTGTGTATGTGTAAAATACATGTTGTTTGGTGTTATTTTATAAGAATTTACATCTCTTGAATTTAGTATACAAAATCCAAACAGATTTATGCCCACCTCACAGAAAGAAGCATCACCTAGAAGTTTGTATTCAGAATCTTTTGCCAGCAATCCTAAAATCTGTGCCCTGATTCTCAGTGATTTCACCTTGATTTCTGTCTTAGTTTTCCCATCTTTTAAACCTAGCCCTTGTTTATTTTAGAGGAATTCTTTGGAGGTTTAATGAGCTGGGGTTTGTGAAGAAGCACTTTTAACTTAGATGAAAAGTATTATTTATCCATAGCAAGGTTTTATACTGGGAATACTTATCTGAAGAGCTCAAAGCACTTTTCAGACATTATTTCATTAATCCCCATAACATCCCGGGGAAAGGGGCATTTGGCTTAAATATTATCATTAAGAACAAAGCAGTGTTGTTATCAATTATTTCCTGTAGATTGGGGATAATTGTGTTGACCTACCTCACTGTGACGTTGTAGGAATTGGAAATAGGTAAGACAATTTGAGATTTGTGGAAAAAAGGTAGGGAGGAAATATTGAAGTGGTGTGAGTAGTATTGCTTTTTAATCTGGCATTTGGTTTTCATAAAATCCAAATTTATCTTAAAATAAAGGAACCACCCTTTGGGGGAAGTGGCTCATAGTATGTCCTCTGAAATACTCAGTTTAATAAAATGCATATATACATTTTGTGAGTGAGTGAGCTTGGGAGTCAGGAGTGAGAAGAGTTCAAAACTTAAGACTTGTTTTTCTACATGACTTTCAGATAAACAGAAGAAGAACAAGAAAAGAATGGGTCTGTGAGGGTTACAGCATGGCTTCAGGCATCTTATTCTGTCATTCTCTGAGCACTTTAGGCTTCAAAGCTGTGCGTTTCCTTGAACAGAAGTCATATTTGACAGCAAGCAATTTACTCCCTGAAATCATGCAGTCCAAGTAGCAAGTTTCCATGCTAGGAACAGGTCTTTGGAGAAAGACCTATTTCTATATGTTTACTCCCACAGCTGAGGAAAGAGCAAGCCCAGAAAAGCTAGGTAGGACCATTGGGGGTTGGGAGATAAATATGTTCAGAGACTCATACTGCTAACTGTTGACTATTTAAGTTTTTATAGTAGGAGGTCATAGACCCCAGGAGGCTTCTCTAACGGTTGCAGAATTTCATTTATATTCAAGTCAAGGTTTGAGTTCTTTGTGGCCCTTGATGGCTAGCGCCATACATCTGCCTGGGGAGGGAGGGGAGCTGTTAGTCAGAGTAGAACATCTGAAACAAGATAGGAAGAAATAGGTGCTGTTGACCCTAATCTTGCCACATGTTGACTCACAGAGCATACAGCGGCATTACCAAAAATCAATTGTTCTGGCAATATTCTCCCCAGGAAACAAACATGTCCTAACTAAAAATGGTAGGCAGTACGTTTTTGGTTTTGCTTATTTAAAAAAAGAATGACAAGCCCAAGGAGCAGAAGTGTGCAGAACAGATGGATTTTACCTTGTTTTCCTCTGTCCAGGGAAACTTTCAGCTTAACCAAAACCTGTTTTATCTTGATAGTTACTTTTTCCTCCTTTTCAGTAATAGGAAAAATTAAAGTTCTTTAAATATTAAAGTAATATTGTTTAAATAATTATTTAATAAAGCAAAAATAATTTAAGTAAAAATTTCAAATATACATTAATAAAACAAAATGAAAATTATTTAAATATTGAATAAGTATTCAGTAAAGAGTGTGAGGCAAGCATAGTGCATTGCAGAGCTAGCCACAGAGCCAAGAAGTCCTGTGTTCACTTCTTGCCTTTAACTGTTGCTGTGACCTTCAGGCAAGTCATTTAACTTGTAGGCTCTTTATACTATATTCTAGTTGTGTAACTTACAGAGAAGGTACTGACTGCCATTGGCAGAAGGAACTTCTTCATCTAGGTGTTTTTTATATCAATGAAATTACAGGTTCAGTGCCACTCTATCCTCCTCCTCCTGGTATTTATATAATGCTTTAAGATTTGCAAAATGCTTTACCAATATCATCTTATTTTTGTCCTCACAACAACATTGGGAGGTAGATGCTATTATCAACCTCATTTTACAGACGAGCAAACTGAGCCAGACAGGTTAAATTGTTGTACATGGCCTCATTCTGGCTCCTCTGATCCCTTTCCCCTTCCCTAATCAGCCATCATTTCTCTCCTTCGTGGAAGTAAGCAAACTGCCAGGTTTAGCCCAGCCTAAGGAAACTCGGCAGGGGCACGAAAATCAAACTGTGTACTGACCAATTTTTGATTTTAGCTTCTACGAGTTTCTGCTTATGCAATCCCTGACCGTTAGGCATGTGGCTTGCCTTTATATACAGATGCATTGCTCTTGTTGGGGGCTATTCTATTTGGGGTCTGGCCCTGAGCAGTATTGTGGAGCTAATAAAAATCCACTTTCAATTTACCAACAGGGTCTTTTTCTTGTTTTTTGCATAACAAAATGACTAGCTTAGGGGTCATACAAATAGTAAGTAATTGAGGCTAGATTCGAACTCAGTTCTTCCATACTCCAGGTCTAGTTATCTTATCCATTAAGCAGTCTCTATTCAGTAAAAAATAGCATTAATTTGCATTCAAGTAAAATGCTTCCTCAGGTTTTCAAATTGTTTCTTCTTCCTTCTCAGTGTTCATAGTTTACTAAGGATATTGTGAAGGTTGTAATTCTTGAATCTTGACTTTTTTATTTGTCAAATGTTGTGCAGCTCTTTATTTAATCAACAAGTATTAAGTCCTTACAATGCGCCAGGCATTGTGCTAAGAACTGGAGATACCAGAAAAAAGCAAAAGCAGTCCCTTACCTCAAAGAGCTCACTTTATAACAGGGAGACAACATAAAACATATGTAGGTCTATACAAGCTGCATACGAAGCATACACAGGTAAACTTTGAAGATGGAGTAGTAGCGACCAAGAAGAATGGGAATAGCCTCTTAGAGAAAGTGGTATTGGAACTGAGTCTTGAAGGTATCCAGGGATTCTAGGAGATGGAAGTGAAGAAGGAAAGAACATTCCAAGCACTGGGGACTGTCAGTCCAAATGTATGGCCTTGGGAGATGGAACAGCAATTAGGCCAGTATACCTGAACCCTAGAATATATGGAGGGGAGTAGTATGAAAGAAGATGGTAAATATAGAAGGGACCAGGTTGTAAATAGTTTTGCCAGATAAAGGAGTTTTTGTTTGATCTTTGAGGTAACAGGGAACCACTGAAGTTTATTGAGCAGACGAGGATGAAATGATCATGCCTACGTTTTAGGAAAAATATCTTTTAAAAATTATTTATTTTTTAACATTGGTGTAAAAATTTTTTGAGTTCCAAATTCTCTTTCTCCAGCCCCACCTCTACCCATTGAGAAGGCAAGCAACATGATATCAGTTATACATTGTAAAGTCATGCAAGATATATTTCTATATTAGCCATATGGCAAAAAAGCAAGAAAGATAAAGTGAAAAAAGTATGCTTTGATTTGCATGCAGAGTTCATCAGTTCTTTCTGGAGGTAGGTAACATTTTCCATCATGAGTCCTTTGGAATTGTCTCAAATCATTGCATTGTTGAGAATAGCTAAATCATTCACAGTTGATCATCAGTATTGCTGTTACAATGATCTGGTTCTTCTCACTTCACTTTGCATCAGTTCATATAGATCTTCCCAGGTTTTTCTGAAACCACATCCCTTGTTATTTCTTACAGTATAGTAGTATTCCATCACAATCATATACTACAACTTATTCAGTCTTCCCCCAATTGATGGGCATCCTCTCAATTTCCAATTCTTTGCCACCACAAAAAGAGCCACTATAAATATTTTTGTACATGTGGGTCTTGGAAAAATCACTTTAGCAGCTGTGTGGAAGGTATATTCTGGATTGGAGAGAGACTTGAGACAGGGAAACCAATTATGAGGCTATTATAATAGTCCAGCAGAGAGGTGAGGAGAGAGCCTGTGCTTTTTAAAAAATCAGGTTTAAAAAAAAATAATGGCTTCCATAACAGCAGAATTATATATATGAATGGGGTCAAAAAGGTTTGTGTTTCAAGATCTCCCAGAGTATTATTATAAAATAACAGTAAGGAGGGAGCTCTTTCCCTTTGTTCCCTTTAGCAAATTTAAATACCTTGATGTGGTTCTTTTTAAATTGAAATTTTTTCCTGTTAAGTGTATTACTTTCTGAAGAAAAAAAAATTGCCTTGCTTTATGTGTACTAGACTTCAGATTAAGAAAAGAAATTGTTACTTTTTTTTTTAATCTTGAAGTCCTATGTGGGTGTATGCATGTGTGTTTGTTACTAACCCCATCTACCATCTCCCCCAACTGTTGTTCCCACCCTCCCACCCCCAAAACCCTCCTTTGTATAAATATGTAGTCAAGGAAAGCATCCACATGTTGGCTGTGTCTTAAAAATGTGTGACTCATTTTGCTACTTTAGTTTATCATCTCTTTGCCAAAAGGTGGGAAGCTTGCTTTATCATCGAGTCTTATGATATTATACTAAACTTATTCTTCATCCCTACCAGGACCTCCAGTCTCTCTGTCTTGTGGGATTTTCCCTCCTATCACCCTTGCTGTAATGTCACTTTCCTCCTATCCTAATGTCAACCCTGTAGTTAACCAGTTGATTCAGTTCTTCATTGTCCTATGCTCTTTAATTGTTTACCTCCCTGTCTTCTTGATACTCCAGTCCTTGCTTACTCTTGCCATTTGCTCTTATTTGCTGCTGAATAGAGCTGGAAGAAATCCTGTAACCAAACTGATCAGGTTTGCCATAAATTTCTTACATGCCTAGTAGCCCATCTGATTCACCTTCTCTCCTAGGTCTTCATCACCAGCAAGATAATCCTTTTACTTCTTAATTGATTCTCTGTTCCTTTCCTTACAGAGGCAGTTCCAAACATTAAGTTTCCCACATCATTTCTTCCTTTCCCACTTCAGTTGAGGACTTCCCCTCATGCCTGAGAAAATAGAGACCATTTGCTCAGAACTCTCTTTTATCCTCCTGTGATAGTAATGGCAATTAAAGATTCCCCTGTATTGACTTGGTTTTCAAATTGATTGTGTTAAAACCCAGAGTTTGTTAATCCCACCTGTGGGATGGGCTTGTTGATGTGAAAAGAAAGTCCTGAACTGGGAGGAGCTGGTGATGTAGATTTGGAGAGACACTAGAGAGAGGCGGAAGATCTTTTTGGAAGCAGCACCTCTTGGAGAGAGAGAGACTAAGAGAATTGCTGGTGGCCGCTTTGAATTGCCCTGGACTTTTGAGACCTGCCCCCTGAGCTGCCAAGGACTGAGGAGACATGGCTGTTTTGCTGGTACTTTGTCTGTCTGTTTTGATGTTGTTTTGCCAGATTTGTCCACTGGTGAAAGACAGTCCTTTTGTTGAAGAAGTCCTGGAACCTGGCTGTTCGCTAAGAAGCCCTGAGACTGTCCTGCAGACAGAGAGTGAATGTTGTCCACTGGTGAGGGACAGTGCTGTTGTTGCAGGGGTCTGGAGACTGTCCTGCAGACAGAATGAATACTGTCCACTGGTGAGGGACAGTGCTGTTGTTGCAGGGGTCTGGGAGCCTTTCTGTTGGTTCAGAAGCCCTGAAGAAGGATTTTCTTGTATGTTTACAGAAATCCTGGGAGAGGGCTTTGCTAATGTGTTCAGGGGTTCTAGGACTGTTCTACAGACAGAGGATAAATTCATGAAGGGACTGGCAATGTATCTTATGGCCTTGCTAAGCCTTGTCTCCCCAGGAACTAAGATTGCTGAGAACTTGCCTCGTGTCAAGATGAAGAAAAGACCTCCATTTGGGTATTAAGTGCTGTGTTTAAACTTGATGTAACTCTGGGGTAGATTCAATTGTGATCCAGGGGTGGGGAACTTTTGACCTTATTGTGCTCTGTGATTGACAAATGAAGGTACTTTACCTATGTTTGGAAACTAATCTCCATTTGAGAAGAGGGGTTTTGTGGTGGACCAAATGAAGGTATAGCCTAGGGGTGGAGAAGTATTTAGAACAGGGACTTTGTAATTGATTGAATGATTGGAAGGTCCTGGGGTGGGGTAGTACTTGGAGATTATTTAATCACACTTAGTAAATGCTGTATTTGGAATGATGTCATGTTTTGATCTTCTCTGTTCTTGGTTGGTCACTGAATAAAATAGAGAGCACCTATGCTGGTATTCTGAACCTTGGGAAGTTGCCTTTCCTTGGCATTACATTACACCTCCCCACTCCCCCTTTTAAAAAACATTTCACAACTCCTTCCCTCATTCTCTCTTCCTTTATTCCAGTCTCTCATGAAGAGGTCACCTATGTCTTCTTGAAGGCTAACCTTTCTGCATGATTCTATCCTTTCTCATTTTCTGCAGTAGATTGTACCAACTGTGGTCTTCCTTTTATGTGGTCTTCATTCCTTCTGATGATTCCTTTCTTGCCTGACTGCATATCCACCTAAATCTACTTCATTTTGGGAAAAAACTCAAACTGAACAACCTCTCTAGACCACACTTTCGAGTTAAGCTATCACTTCCATATCACTCCTTCTATTCACAACCTCCCTTGCTTCTTCACCCTTTTGCAGTCTGACTTCTGACCTTATTGCTCAACTGACACTGTCTTTTCCAAAGTTACAAATGAGCTCTTAATTGCCAAATCTGATGGCCTATTTTTCAGCTTCATCCTTCTTTACCTTTTTTCAGCATTTGACACTACTGACCAGCTTCTCCTTCAGGATGTTCTCTTTTTTCTAAGGGGTTTTTTTTGGACACTTATCTCCCTTTGTTCTCATCCCTTTTGAAAATTATTACACCCATCCATTAGTGATATACTCCAAGGCTCTGACCTGAGCCATCCTCTTTTCTTTCTCTATATTCTCTCAGTTGGTAAATGTATCAACTGTCATAGGTTAAATTATCATCTTTATGCAGATGACTCCTAAATCTATGTATGATTTCTTCTTTAAGCTCTAGTTTTGCATCTTCTGTTGGTTGTTGTATATTTCAAACTGGATGGCCCATAGCATTTCAGTCTCAGTATATATCTAGTAGTATATCTAAACAGAATTCATTATCTCTTCCCCAATACCCATTCCCTTTCAATCTTCTCTGTTTCTATTGAGGATATCACTATTCTTTCAATTATCCAGGATCATAACTGTGGCATTATCCTTGACTCCACGTTTTCTTTTACCTTACGCTTCCATTCACTTGCCAAATCTTGTTGTTTCTTACCTCCACATCATCTCTCATTTCCATATTCTTTTCTCTCCTCATATGATCACCCTATCCACTGGTTCAGGCCATCATCACACCTTGTCTGAACTATTGCAATAACTTGCTAATTGGTGTCTGTCTCAAATCCCTCCCCATTTCAGACCATACTTCACACAGGTACTAAAGTTACAGCCAGTCAGTAAATATTTATTAAGTACCTACTATGTGCTAGGTACTATGTTAAGCACTGGGGAGACAAAGAAATATTAAAAAAAAAACAATTTCTGCTATTAAGGAGCTAATGTTATAATGAGGGAAACAAATATGCAAATAACTGTGTACAAATAAGACATATGAGATTAATTGGAGTTAATCAACATGGAAGGCACTAGTGTTAAGGGGGATGGGATGGAGAAAGGCCCACTGTAGAAGGTGAGATTTTAGCTGGAACTTGAAGGAAGCCGGAGATGGAGATGAGGAAGGAGAAAATTCCATGGGGAATTCTTTGAAAAAGCTTGGAGTTGGGAATGAAGTGTCTTCTTCTAGTGACAGCAAGGAAGATGACAGCAAGGGTCAATGGATTACAGAGTACATGGAGAGGTGGAAGGTACAAGAAAACAAGAAAAGGTGAGGTGGGAGTGGACTAGCGAGGGCTTTGAATGTCAGTCTGGATTTTATCTGTGATCCTAGGGTATTAGGGAACCACTGCAGTTTATTGAGTATGGGGGTAGGAATGGGTAATATGATCTGACTTATACTTCAGGAAAGTCACTTTGGTAGCTGAGTAGAAGATGGAGTGGAATGAGGAGAGACTTGTGGTAGGCTAACCAACTTATAGGCTACTGCAGTAGTTCATTGCTACTCTTGATTATTTGAAATAAAGAGAAACTGAGGACAAAATTACTGAGTTGTCTATGATTTAATTTGCAAAGCTAGCATTTGCATATCAAACCAGGTCACCTGATTCCTCAGAGGTCAGAGACAAGGCGTGATTTACAGAGATGGTTTTTATAACAAAAAAGAATTGGAAAAATTACAGAGACTTGTTTTGAACATAATTTTATTGGACAAGGAAGGTCACCCGACTAGTTAGTTTCTCCCAGACTTTCTTAATCCTATGCCAGATGTCCTTTCCTCCAGGTGGCACCTTTTGTAACCACAAAGTGTACTAGGAAAGAAGAACTTATGGTCAGTGGTTAGCAGTCACCACCATCTTCCTTAGTATAGTCCATTACTCCACTTAGACTCTAGCTTAAGAAAAAAAGGGGCTTAACTTAGCACCTGGTTAACCTTTCTCCAGCTGCCAGAAAGGGGAACTTAGCCTCTGGTCAATCCTGCTTCCTGCTAGAAAGGGAGATTTTGCCCTTTGAAAAACCTAATAATCTTGTGATTATTTTATTCTTCTAAATTATCTACTACTAAGTGATAAAGTCTTCTTAATCTATCTAGTCACTAAATGTATAGATAACCTAGTCTCAAGAGACTATGTTAGTCTGGCTTAGTTTTGGGGTAGCTCTTCTTTCAAGGGAGCCTAATCCTATAATGAAACTAAAAATAAATAAAAAATAACTGATATCTTTTTCACCATTGAGTTGTGAGGAGATGAGGACCAGGACCAAGGTGGTGGTAGTGGCAGTGGAAGTGTCAGAGAGTGAAGGGGGCATAAGTAGAGATCTTATGAAGGTAAAATAGGCAGGGTTTTGCAACAGATTGGATTGGGTGGGGGGCAGGATGAGAGAGTGAGGAATCTGGAATGATATCAAAGTTGTGAGCCTGGGTGACTGGGAGGATAATGGTATCCTCAACAGTAATAGGCAAGTTAGGAAGGGGGTGGGGAGGGTTTTGGGGGAAAGATAATGAGTTTGGTTTTAGACATGTTGAGTTTAAGCTGTTTATAACACATCCCAGTTTAAGATGTCCAGGAGGTAGTTGAAGATGTGAGACTAGAGGTCAGGAGAGAAATTAGCACTAGATAAATAGATCTGAAGAGATATTTGCGTAGTGGTGATAATTGAATCCGTGGGAACTGATGAGGTCACCAAGTGAAATAGTATATAAGGAGAAGAGAAATTGACCTATGAGAGAGCCCTCGTAGGACACCCACTGCTAATAGGCATGTAAGATCCCATAAAGGAGACCGAAAAAAGAGCAAGCAGACAGGTAGGAGAGTCAAAGCCTAGAGAGAAGAGAGCATCAAGGAGAAGCAGTTGATCAATAGTGTCAAAGACTGCAGAGAGGGCAAGATGTATGAGGATTGAGAAAAGGCCATTAGATTTAGCAATTAAGAGACCATTAGTAACTTTGGAGACAATGGTTTCAAGTGAAATGAAGTAGGAAACCAGACTACAGAATTAAGAAGGAAGAAAGTGGAGGCACTTACTGTATAGATGGTCCTCTCAAAGATTTAATCACAAAAGGCAGGAGAGATATTGGATGATAGTCTAGTGGGGATGGATGGATCAAGTGAGAATTTTTTGAGGATGGATGAGTCATAGGCATGTTTGTAAGGAGTATGGAAACAACCAGCAGAGATTGAAAGTTAGTGAGAGTTGGGGCAATCCGCTGGAGAATATAGGATCACTTATGCATGTAGAAGGGTTTACCTTGGCCAGGAGAAAAGCTACCTCTTTATGTGAAATGGGTGTGAAGAGGAGATAGTAGCAGAAGACATAGGCATGTGGGATGAGGACCATGGGAGAAGTGGGAGCTCTCTGTGAATGGCTTCAATTGTTTCAATGAAATATGAGGCAAAGTTCTCAGCTAAGAGAGTTAGGGGAGGAGGAGCTATGGGAAGCTTGAAGAAAGATGAAAAAATTTGGAAAAGCTGTTGTGGTTAAGTGAGGTGGTAAGTTAATTAGGGAGATGTATAAAAGGATTGCCTCACAACAGTGAGGGCCCAGTTGAGGTTATATAACATAAACTTTCAGGTACACATTTAGGAAGCTTCATGTTTTTCTCCAGCATCATTCAACACACACACACACACACACACACACACACACACACACACACACACACATATATAATGAGTGAAAGCAGTACATGGCAACAGTGATCCATGGTTCAAACTTTTCAGGGAAAGTATGATAATACAGTGAGGAGGTAAGAGATGCAACAGGGGAGTTGAACTGGTTCATCAGAAAGGGAAGAGAATTTAGCTAGGGCTTGGATCATGATTTGAGAAAGAACTGAAGGTTTGAGGGATTGGATGTCAAAATATAGATCAGGGGTGAGGAACCTGTGACCTTGAGACCCCACATGGCCTTCTAGATCCTTGAGTGCAGCCTTTTGATTGAGTCCAAGTTTTACAGAACAAAACCTTTTATTAAGAGAATTTGTTCTGTGAAGTTTGGATTCAGTCAAAGAGTTGTACTTGAAGACCTACAGCACCACCCGTGACCTCAAGGCCACAGGTTCACTACTCCTAGTATAGATGAAGAATAAGACATGGGGTTATAAGGCAGAGGGAGAGGTGGAATGACAACATTGTGATCAGATAAGGAAATTTCAGAGTTCACAAACATGGAAGTAGCACATTTGTGGGTGTTGTCATGGTCAAAGTTATACTCATCTTTGTGGCTAAGGTAGGGTGGAAGAATAGGTTGTATGATATGGGTAAATGGAAGAACTGAATGTTAGGGTATTTGAGGAATATCAGTATGTATATTGAAGGCCTGGCCCCCATATCAAATGAGATAATATCTGTAAAGTATTTAGCACATAGTTTGTGCTTAATAAGCTCTTGTTCTTACCCTTCCCTTTCCCCTGGTATGAGGGCAGGAGTTGAGGAGAGAGCAGCTTGATTTTCTAAAGTGCAGGTTTGACTAGGTCATTCTCCTATTCATTAAACTCCCATGACTTCCTATTGCTTTTAGCATCAAATATAAGTTCCAATGCTTTAATTTTCTTCTTTTTCAAAAAAATTTTGATATTTTTGTTTCTTTCATCACCATAGTTATCCCCAGTACCTCTCCACTTCCTCCCCCAAGAGAGCCATCCTGCATGACAATTGTATTCTTTTGAAGAGAAAAAACTGATTGCTACATTGAAAAAAATCCCAAAACACATAGTCCACACCTGTGGACCCCTTACCTCTACAATAATTTTGTTATTTTTTACTTTTTTTTTCTTTTGGTGTGTAATTCTTTCCATTTATATTGTTATACTCACTGTTTATATTGTTTTCTTGTCTCTGCTTACTTCATATAGATATTCCCATGTTCCTATAGTCATCATATACATCATTTCTTATAGCATAGTAATGTGCCATCACATTCATATGCCACAGTAATCTTTCCCCAGTTGAAGAGCATCTCCTTTGTTTCCAATTCTTAACTGTCATAAAAAGTGCTGCTACAAATATTTTGGAGTATATGGAGACTTTTTCTTATTGATGACTTCTTTGGGGTATAAGTTTCTGTTTCTATTTTCTACCTTTCACAACCTGGTCCCAGTCTTTCCAGCCTTTTTATGCATTGCTTTCATTCCTGTACTCTTTAGTTTGGTGAAACTGGGTTTCTTCTTATTCCTCACACTCCATTTCCCATCTCCAAGTGACACTTTCTCCATGAAACCTTTTGAGATCTTCCTAGCTACTAATGCTCCTCCCAATTTTTCCTTGAATTTATTTTGTATATAATTTCTACTTACATATATGCTCACATGTATTTATATACACATTGTCTTCCTAATAGAATGCAAGCTCCTTGAGGAGAAAGGTATTTCATTTATGTATTTGTATTCCCAGTGCTTTGCAGAGTTCCAAGAAACAGTAAGTACTTAATAAGTGCTTAGAGTAATTCATTCATTTCAGACTTTGGTAGTCAGGTTAGGACCTGTATTTGTAACTTAAAGGTAGTAGATTTGAATCTTAAATTGGGCCATGTTTCAAAGAATCTCATACAAGTGGTTTATTATTATTGTTGTTGTTTTTATTTTCATTACATTAAGAATTTTATATAGCAGCAATCTAGACATTAATCATGAATGTAATACTCTTCTTGGAGATATGATATTGTGAGTGCTTCCTTGAAACACTGCCTTCTATTATTGAAGCTATCAAATACTAAAACACCACCGTTTTATTTCTGCAAGGTGTTTCATGACCAAGATGTTAGATGCTAGAGACATAAGAACAAAAAACTAGACAATCCTTGGTGTTAAGAAACTTATATGCTGAATAGATCACAAAAGGTAAAATGGACTATAGAATGATTTTACTTAAATGTCCTTTAGTCTCCATGTTTGGTTTAGCTGCTTTACAGTTTCCATGTAATTATTTCTTTGCATATACATGATTATTGTTGCTGTTGCTATTAAAGCTGTTAATTCATATTTAGTGTATTTTCTTGGTGAACAACAGGACTAGAAAGGGTATCAATTAAAGAGAAAGATTCCTTGTATAATTAAAATAATATTGCCACTTGAAGATTTTTAGATGGGGAGCAAAATGTTTTGTGTCTCCATAGGTCTACCAATACCAATACAAGTAGAAAGGACAGTACTTGCTTTCAAGGAGCTTGCATTCTAACAGGGGAACACAGTACTTAAAAGGGATCTAGAAAGCAGGCAGAGAAGGAAGCTTTAAAATGGAGAGGCTGAGGAGAGCACTTTGAAAGGCATTGCTAGTATGAGAAGAGGGGGCAGAGGCAGAGAAATAGTGTGAGGAATCAGAGGCTGGGCCCGATTGAAAGTTAGCCTGACTGAATGGGTACTTTCCTCTAACAAAGCATTGTCAGAATTGTTGTTATCATCATCATTAATAATAATGATGACATTATCTCACTTGATAATACCATGATAATATAACGATATCATGAAGTGGCTGCTGCCAGTCCCTGTGTTTCTCTTTTACACTTCATAAAACTGAGGTTTAGAGAGGCTGAGTGACTTGTCCATGATCACATAGGTGATCATCTTTGGAGGCAGGATATGGACTTGTGTCTTCCAGTCTCCAATTCAGCATTCTCTCCATTATGCCGTCCTGTTTTCCAAATACCACTTGGTGGTTAACCTAGTTTTGTTACCTTCACAGTGGCACACAGTACTCATGTGACCAGTCTTGGTCCCTCCTTGCTTCATCTAGCTTGCAGGAAATTCTCAGGTGGAATAGAAACTGCGGCCACCTCAGGTCAGGGATATTGGCATATAAGAGCAAAACAGCAGAATTACTTGCTTTGGCTTCTCATACTCAACACGGCCAGAACAGAATTCATCTTCCTTCACAAACTCATCTTGTTTTTTCCAGTCACTCATTTCCTATATACAATCATTTTCCAAGTGTTTTCTCTGAAATCTATTCCCTTCTCTCTACTCACACAGCAACCACCACACTTTAGGACCTCATCACCACTTTCCTTGAATACCTTCTTAGTTTATTTCTCTGCTACTTATCTTTCCATAGTAATCTCAGCATTACTTTCCCTACATACTTTCTATCCCATCCCTTCTGGCCTACTTGACGTACTCTGTACACAGCATTTCATCTCTGAACTTCATGCTTTTGCATGGGCTATTCCCTATTCCTGAAATGCACTATTTCCCCACCTCTAATTCTTAGAATCCTTCATTTCCTTCAAAGATCATTTAGGTACTGCCTCTTATAGAATACTTTTTCTATTTCCTCAATTGTTAGTGGTTTTTCACTCCCCCCAAATTACTTTGTATTTACTTTCTATAAATTTTATATATTCTCATCTGTGTACATGTTGTTTTCCTTTATTACATATTTGTTTTTCAGTTATCTGGCATTTATTTTTCTCCTGCTCACCTCCCCACCTCCCCCCTTCCCCTTCCCAATTGGTGAATGCCTTTTATCTTACAAATTTGAATTACATACTTATATCTTGGAAATGAGTTTGTTCATATCCTTTGGCCACTTATTTATTGGTCTAAGACCAAAATGGCTTTTGGTGATATACATATACATGTATACACACACATAAATAGGGGTGTGTGTGTGTAAATTATTTATATGTATTGGATACCAAACCTTTATCAGAGAAATTTGATACAAATATGGTTTCCCATTTGACCTCTTCCCTTCTTATCCTAGGTGTATTAATTTTATCAACTCTTCAGTTTCATGTAATCAAAGTTATCCATTTTATATTTTTTAATTGTCACTGTACTTAGTTTGGTTAAGAATACATCTCCTAAGACCCACATGTACAAAAATATTTATAGCAGTTCTTTTTGTGGTGGCAAAGAATTGGAAATTAAGGGGATGCCCATCAATTGGGGAATGGCTGAACAAGTTGTGGCATATGAATGTAATGGAATATTATTGTCATATAAGAAATGAGGAGCAGATGGACTTCATATTTACCTGGAGAGGCTTATACAAACTGATGCTGAGTGAGAAGATCAGAACCAGGAGAAATTTGTACATAATTACAGGCACAACATATGTGTGGTGACCACCTTTGATAGACTGGACTCTTCTCAGAAATGCAGGGCTAGAAGACAACTCCAAAAGACTCATGATGGAGAGAGATGTCTATATTCAGAGGAAGAACTAGAAAGAAAGAGTTTGAATGCAGATTGAAACAAACTACCTGCTCTCTGTCTTTTTCTTGTTTGGTTTTGTTCCCTCTTTCCCATTGTTCATTCCATCTGATACAATCCTTCTTTATAATCTGACTAATGTCTAATGTGAAACTATTTGTAGATCCCATACTTGATTGTATGCCACCATGGGGGGGAGAAAACTTGAAACTCAAGGAATTGGAAATTGAATCCTGTAAACTAAAAGTAAACAAACAAATTAATAAAGATTTTAAAAAAGAATACATCTCCTAGGGGCAGCTAGGTGGTGCAGTGAAAAGACTCAGGAGTCAGGAGGACCTGAGTTCAAATGTGGCCTCGGACACTTGATACTTAATAGCTGTGTGATCTTGGACAAGTCATTTAACCCCAATTGCCCTGCCTTCCCCCCTCCAAAAAAAAAAAAGACGAATACATCTTCTCCCTATAGCTGTGAGAGCTAATTTTTTAAAGTAATATGATCTTTAAAATTAAGGTCATGTTTTCATTTATGTATTGTGGAGACTGGTGTCAAATATTGGTCTGTGCTTAATTTCTGCAAGATTGCTTTCCAGTTTTACAGATAGGTGTGCTTATTTGGCACATGTTGAGCCTAGAAGGAAACTGAAAAATCTAAGAGGCAGTATATTCCAAGCATAGAGGGATAGATAGCTGGGGAAAGGCACAGACACTGGACGTGGAATTTCCAGCTAGGGAAAGGCTGAGTAGTCCAATTTAGGTCAAATGTAGAGTACTTGAATTTGAGTAGTATGAATGAAAACTGGAGTGGAGTAAGGCTGTGAGAGGTGAGAACTACCAAGCTGAAGAGGTTCTATTTATTCCTAGAGGAAAACAGGGAGCCACTGAAGTTTTTACACAGAAGTGATATGATCTGACTTGTGCTTTGGGAATGTCAGTTTTGCAACTTTGAAAAATAGATTGGAGAGAGAATGATGAATGAATGAGAAAGACAAAAGACACACTGGAAGCTAGGAGAGCAGTTAATTGGCTATTGGAAAAGGTGGTAAGTTTCGATCAGGTGATGTGCTTTTGGGAGTGGATAAAGGGAATAGATTTTAGAGATGTTATAGAGGTAGATTTTACAAGACTTGGCAGCAGATTGGATACGGGAGGGAGATGTATAGAGTGAGATTGAAGACTCAAGAATGGCTTCTAAGTTGTGAACTTGAGTGACTTAGAAGAATGGTGTCTGAACAATAGTGCCCTTGACAAAAATAGGGAAATACCAAAAAGAGGGGAGATGTCCAGTAAACCATTAGTTACTTGGAACTAGAGCTCACCATATGGGTTAGGGCTGGATATGTAGATCTTGGAGTCACCCGTGTAGAGATGGTAAGTGAACCTACCAAAACTAATGCGATCAGTGAGAGACTATAGTAAAAGAAGAGATCCTCCAGGAGGGAACCTTGTAGGAACATCCATGGTGAAGAGGCATAACATGGATGACTGATGAGTAGATAAATAGGTAAGAAAAGGACCATGAGAGAGCAGTATATATCCCTTTCACATCATGGGGTTTTAAGGGAGTGATGCTTCTGAGATCTGGAAAATCAGAGTTTAATTTTTTGACTCTCCCTTTGTACCAGAGAAGAAGTCTGAATTTTTACTTTTTCTTTTATGACATGTTTACAGTACCTTATTGTAAAATTTGGGTTGGTATTATACAATACTATGCATATATTTTAAGCATTTCTGAGTTTCCAAACTTTTTTTGTGTCATCTACTGCTTCCACAGTACTCCTGAAAAATTCCCATTTAATTTCTTATGCTGACCTGGGATATGTCTTAACTATAATGGGAAAAGTCACAAAGTATAAGGGATAATTGTATTGTAAAAACCAAGAGCTGAGGGAGTATCCAAGAGAAGGGAGTTAACAGTGCCATAAATTGCAGAGAGGTCTGGAAGAATGAAAACAAAGTTGCATTGATTACTTTATCCCTTTAACTCCAATTAGCCTTCCCTTATAGCAAAGAAAACAAAATAGATAAGTAAAACAACAAACATATGGACTTCATCCAACAGTGTATGCAAAATTTTATACCTATAATGTTTCCCATCTCTTCAGTGTTGATTATTTTCCAGGAGTGATTCATACCCTATAAACTGAACTCTTAAACATTATAGAAGAGTGTCTATCTCCTTCTCTAAGCACTGTAATACTGACACTTGCAATACTTAATTCTACTGGTGATCACTATCATAATTTAGACAAAAGGAAGAAATTTTAGAGAAAAGTTAAAATGAAGGACCAAAAAAAAACCTAAAAGACTAACCCACCAAAAATGAGTGAGACATCAGTATGGAGGATGCCCATTTAGTAGATAACCAGAACAATTATTGCTAAGTAATCTGTAGCCCAAACAAAAAAATAGGAGAAAAGAAAATTACTTCTTAAACTATGAGAAGGTAAAAATAGAGATAAATTGAGATGAATGCCGGTCTACAGACTTTGAGATGATGAGATCTATTGGATTACTGAATGATTTGTCAAACTGTGGAAAGTAGTCAATAGACTGTTGTCTGTGGAGATAAAAGTAAAAAAGGATTCAAGTGGACAAAGATCTCCAAAGCTTGGGTAGCACATAGGTAGTTGTAATAGGCTTAAATATGATCTTTCATAGTTTCTGCAGTTCTTTTAAATCACATTCTGTTTAGCTTCATCCTTGGTGTTAATACTAACTTTGAAAGTTAAGAATGAAAATTTTCATAGAGCCTCATGTCCTTTTGAGATACAGTTATTCAGGCATAAAGGAACTTATTTAT
Source organism: Petaurus breviceps papuanus (assembly GCF_028583685.1). Classification (NCBI taxonomy): domain Eukaryota; kingdom Metazoa; phylum Chordata; class Mammalia; order Diprotodontia; family Petauridae; genus Petaurus; species Petaurus breviceps. The sequence goes on from NW_027187353.1 coordinate 985,467, forward strand.
GCTAGAGCCAGTATAACTTCTACTTGCTCCAGAATGTCCATAACTTGAAAAATCAAAGCAGAGGGAAAAGACATGTTAGCTCTAAAAAAGTGACTCATTGAAGTGAGTTGTTTATTTTTACTGTCTCTGATTATGCTTCTGTATGTAATTGGAAGACTTCAGGGCCAGAGCTCAGTTTGTCATCTATCACCAACATAACTTTCACATCAAATGAAAGACCAGCAAAGAAGGGTTAGCACGCAGCCATTTCAAGCTGAATTTGTTCCACAAAGGGGGTAGATGTGATCTGTATAGGCTGCCAACGACAGCAAGAGAAGTTAATTGTGTAAATCAATGCAGGCAAGAGCTGGACTACTTTCTGGGAAAAAAAAACCAAAACAATGCACTACAGACTCTAAATAGCTCTTTGGGGTTAAGTTGATGTCATATATATAGAAGGATCAATATTTCCTGGGTTTTGTAAAGTCAGCCTTTAATGAACCCCAGGTGTTTTGCTTGGCCATCAGTGGCAGGAAGAGAAAAGGTGATGCTGACAGGCTCCCATGTCTTAGAGATAGATCTAAAATTTAATAGAAACTCAAACAAATGAGAGGAGGTAACAGTTCCTCTGAGGTGGACAGACATCACCACCTGGATTGCTGTTCAAACAGCCTAGGAATTCAAATTGGAAAAGGCAATATATATATCAAAAGACTTTCCTAAGACCTTGTTGGCATTCTAAAGAACAATTTTGTGCATCTTAAAGGAAAGGGAAGAGTACTTTACTCCTTGACCCTCTACTTATCCAAATGGTGTGGCTGAATTTTCCTATGATGAATTCTGATAAAATTTTTGGGTCTGCCTTATGCATGTGTTAAAAAGTCACGTCCTTCCTAGATCAGACATATCCCTTCTTCACATACATGAAAGCCTTTATGGAGTAAAGTAAAATTGCAGTAAAGAGCCTTTTACCTCTAGAAACACTAACTTGAATCCATGCCCAATCAAGGACAAATTGAAAAAGATTACCACTGGTACATGAAAAGGCATTCTTTGGCTGTTTTGTTTGGGTACATACATCTTTATGTTCTCCACTAAGTTTTTGGGATACCTTGATGGCAATTTGTCTTTTATTCCTTTTATACCTGGTGTGGGGCACTGCTCAAAGTATGTAATAAATGTTGTTGACTCAATGTATGTTTTGTAAAATTCTCCATTTTAATTATCATTCCAGCTGGTGTTTTAGTAGGTATTTGTAAATTTATTTGGTATGAATTATGGTCACATAATTTCATGTGATTTCATAGGTAGAGAGAGCTCCTGTGGATAAAATTCCCTCTAGCAATGCAGATCAACAACTGTCCTGAAACTTAGTCTTTGATAAATTGCCTAGGGTTCTATGAGGTTAAGAGACTAGGCCAGGGTCACAGATCAAGCATGTCTGAATTGAGACTTGAAAGGGCTTTATAGTGGTTAGAAAGCTGGTTGTAGTGAGGAAGACCTAGGTCTTTGTATGTAGTGATTTAAAAAGCAGAGACTGATTCTGTCAGTCCTTCTAAACTAGTGCTAGGAACCTTTAATCCTCCCCTCACCCTACCCACTAGTGGTAACTATGCTAGAAGTCCTCATGACTATATCTGTTTTGTGGCTAAAAATAAAACTGGATTTTCCAGCCATTTTTACCTATTTTTTTTTGTTTGACACATTTTTTAGAAGTATAGAGGGAGGTAGCTAGGTGGCACAGTGAATAGGGTACCTGCCCTGGAGTTAGGAGGGCCCAAGTTCAAATCCAGCCTCAGACACTTCAGACTTACTAGCTGTGTGACATTAGGCAAGTCACTTAACCCCAATTGCCTTGCCTTCCCCCCTCAAAAAAAAGTGTTAGAGGTTTCATACATGCTGACAAGAAGAAAGCATGAAGTTGAAACAAGCAAGTGGATTCAGTAGAAGTCAGAAATGTGATATGATGACCAACAGAGATAATGCAGTCAGCCTGTATTAAGAAAGATATAATGTCTAGAACTGTGGAAGTGATAGTTCTACTGTAGTCTGCCTTAATCAGACTACATTGGATGCATTTCAGTCTGTTCTGGACCCTTCATTTTAGGAAGGACATTGATAAACTGGAGGATGAACAAGCCTCATGTCATATGAGTATTAGTTGAAAGAATTGGGGGCGTGACAGCTATATTTAAGTAGTTGGAGGACTTTCTGGTAGAAGGGGGATCAGAGTTTTGCTTAGCTTCATAGGGCTCTTAGGGGATGGAAGTTGTTGAGTCAGTCTTTGACTTGATAGAAAGACATGTTTCCTTAAGAGTTTCAAAGCAGAATGGATGGCCTCTAGAGGTTATGTGACTGCTTTGGGAGGGTAGGTTGTAGAAAGGCATTTTGCTTGGGTTTATGATATTAGAGGTGAGCTCTTCATGAAACTTGTTGGGGATTGTTGTAGTTTGGTATTTTGTCCTTGTGGGAATTCAAGTGTTGTCTTTTCACTTAGAAATTGCTTTGGGTCTCCTAAGAGAGCTCATTCTACATTCTGATTCTTCTTTCAGCTTTTTGAAAACTTCAGCTTTGGTGATCTGTGCCTCAATTCAATTCATATATCTCAGAGGTTCTCCACAGACAGCTCTGGATACTATGCTTCCTCTGGGCAAGTTGACTTCTCCTGAGGTATTGTATTTCTTTTTTTCACATGTTTACATGTTGAATATTTTCATGATGCAAGTGTCCAAGCAGTTGTCCTTGTTCTACTTAGCAAGGATGATGTAGAGTTCAGGGAAATGTGAAACAATAACTTATTAGGGTAGATCCATGGAAAATAGATTTATCATGGCCTCTCAAGTAATCCAGAGCTACCAACCTGACTGCCAAGGTATACCATTAGGCCTTGTCTCAGGTGAAGCAAAGATTGGACATAAGGCCCTTAACCTCTCAATTGCCAGCAAGATCCACTTTCTTTTCCAAAGTCCATCTCTACAAATGAATTTCTGGGGCCCTTCAGAATGACACATATGTGAATAATGAAATTCTTAAACATATATTGTGGACCTTTATTTCTTGGGTTCCCTCAGCTTAAATTAAGGATCCCTCCTTCAGTCCCCATTTCCATTTAACTTGACTGATTTTGTTTTTATTTATTGGATTTTCCCCAGTATTAGTGCAAGTGCTTTGAAAATATTAAAAATTCACAATCTTCAGCAAATGATTGCACCCTTTTGAAATTCTTTCCCTTCTAAGTGCCTCACTTGCTTTTATTAAGACCACTTTAAATCTTATATAACTTTTTTATGGTTACTGGATAGAATGTTTTAAGATGAAGGAATTTTTAAAGTTTGTTCTTGTTCTCCATGATGCTGAAAGAGTTTTCTTTCTTGCAGATTTGATACCTTTACATTTCTTTTTTAGATCTTCATTTTACCCAACCCTTTGTATCTAATGGAACTGCAGTCAGTGTGGTGGCTTTTATTTCTCTCTCTGGACAATAGCAGTGAAAACATTGATGATATCAGCAAGATTCTGCAAAATTCCCTGGGAGAATGTCAGTGCTAGAACCTACTCACTTCTTGCCGAAGACCAGCAGAGGGAGAAGTGCTCACAGCTCTGGCTTTGTCCCACCCCAGTCTTCCCTCCTTATGCAGGTGTACTGACTGTTCATTTTTTTTTTCTTTCACCCTTTCCCTCACTCGAAGTCCCTTTCCTTTTATTTTCTTGTCTCAGGGGAACTCAGAAGTCTAGAGGCCATGTTTGAGGTGAATGATCAAAGCCTTCTCCAAAGTCTTCCGATAATATTCTTTTTCTCATTCCTTCCTCTTTCTCCCAAAGTCTAACTACTCATTTTTTAACAGTCTTTTAACACATGAAGAATGCTTCTAGAGTTGTATAAGGATGTAATGCTTTAGTTCATTTGTGAATAAATTAATTTCCAAAACTAAATGTGTGATTTTTTTCCTTAGGATTTCTAAACATCCTTTTCCCGACTGACTTTGTTCAGACTGTTTTTGTTTAGAAATTTACCACTAAAAAAAAACAAACCAGTATTCAAAAATATAGCAGCTGTTTTTATAGTGGCAAAGGAGTGGAAATTGAAGGGATATTTATCAGTTGGGGAATGGTTAAACAAGTTGTGGTACATGATTGTAATGGAATATTGCTGTGCTATAAGAACGATGAACAGGCTGATTTCAGAAAAATCTGGAAAGACTTACATGAACTGATGCAAGGTGAAGTGAGCAGAACCGGGAGAGCATTGTACAGTAACAGCTGTATTGTATGATGATCAGCTGTGAATGACTTAGCTATTCTCAGCAATACCATGATCTAAGACAATCCCAAAGAACTCTTAATGAAAAGTGCTGTCCACCTCCAGAAAAAGAACTGATGGAGTCTAAATGCTGATTGAAGCATACTATTTTTCACTTGCTGTATTTTTTTGTATGTTTCTTTTTCTTTGGGTCTTTGTCTTCTTTCACAACATGATAAATATGGTGATATGTTTTGCAGGATTGAACATGTATAACCTATATCAGATTGCTTACCATCTCTGGCAGGGGTAGGTAAGAGAGGGAGAGAGAGAATTTGGAACTCAAAAGCTTTAAAAAATGAATGTTAAAAATTGTCTTTACATGTAACTGGGGAAAAAATAAAATATTACTTTAAAAAATATAAAAAATAAAACTAGTTTTAAAAATGTTTTCATCCACACTCTCTGGTACATAGTAAGTGCTATATAAATGTTAGTTTTTACTATTATTAATTTTGTATCCAGGAACTCTGTGGTCCAGGCTCTATGTGGGCTATTTTGTATTTTCTCTTCCCTTCCCTGTTTAGCAAAGGACTTGGTTTTCATAACACTCATTTTTGTATTAAATTAGATTTTACCTAAATACTGATTATTCCTTCATCACTACTTAGATGGCATGTGGAGATAGGAACTCAACTGGAGGGATAGTACTGATTGATTAGTTAGGCTTAGTTTAGAGTTCATTTCCTTTATCCCAGCGCCAATCTTGTTCTCCTGTGTTCTTTCTTAACAAATATCATGCCTGTTTGTTCTCCACCCACCCTTATCCTCAGCTTGTTATCTGGTTGGTAAAGACCTTTTCAGAATTCTTAAGGTGGAAAATTATATGTCAGGTATGAACAATGTGGAATAATGTTCCTAGGCTTTAGTCATTAACCTAAAATATACATCATTAGAGAAATTATAGTAAATACTAAAATCCCAGCAGAACACCACGCAGTTTTTGTCTTTGCAGTTCCTTTCTAGAAGGTTGTTAATCCACTTTTCCTTGATTCAGAAGGAGCATTAATAAACCAGCATTCCTTTGGGAATAGCAAATAGAGCTGCTCCTTCAGAAAGGAGAGTGACTGGTAGTTTTGGTAAGGACTTGTTTTTTTGTTTTTAAAGTAGTGACATAAGGAAGCTCCCAAAGCATCTTTGTGGAGAATGCCAAAAGTGTGTGTACAGGATTCAGAGGTCACCTTCTCATCAGATCATGACTTAGTTTGAAGAGGCGGTGTTTTTGTATATAACCTCACTTCCCTATTAGCATTGTCACCTTGTAATTCATATTCTGTGGAGATGTGAATAAATTGTGTAAATGACAACTTTGTGTTCTGAATCACTGACTTTACCCAAAATTCCAGGATCAAACTGACCACAAAAAATTAGAGGACTCTATCACCAGTCTTGAATGGTCATGAGATATGTGGTGCTACAGTGTATTTGGGATTTCCCAGAGATTGTTTGATAATGTCCATTGAATAAATTCCATATCTTTTGTAAGTACTTCATAGGTTTTCTTGATAGATAAGGGATCAGTATCTTGAACATGTGCTCTAGTATATTTTTCTTTTCTTGGCCATGTTCATTGTAAAGTTTTGTTATTTTGCTTCATTTGAAATTGTGTAGAAATTTTATTAAACCTGGCTCAAATTTAGTCTCATACTTTTTGTTCCAGGAGTACCTGAAAAGGGTACCACATGCTTTGGTGAAGTTCCCAGTTAAACCTTCAGGTAAATTATAAAAACCTGAAATGGTAACAACTGAGCAAGTTTTGAAAATGTGATCAAATATGTCTCCTTCTAGGATGTAGATTGGTTCAATAGTTTGAACAGCCTCCCTTACAGAAAATTCCAGTGTTTTCTTTCCTTTTAAAGCCAAACTATTAGCCATTTTATGAGGTTTTCTGTCACTCATTCTTGGTCATCTTGTCCCCTCCACCCCCAATTCCAAGCCAATCTGAAAAAAATGGAACCTCTTTCACAACTTTGGTTCTGGCTTATTTAAAGATCTTGATCATTTACTTGCTTTTAGCATAGAACTCATATTGATTTAGCTTAAAGGCCCTTTAAAAAGGAAGGTCATCATTACAGATCTTTGCAGAGGATTATGGGAAATATTTTGTGGCCTTTGAGTACCTGGATCCAGACTTCTTGAGGGGGGTGCTTTCGAGACCCGCAACTGGACTGTCGCTCTTTTAACCCCATTCTGGAAAGGGCTTTCATTTAAGATTGGAATGTACTGGAGAAGAGCTATAACATCTAGAATTCTCATCTCAAATTCAGTCTAGTATATTAGCAATTTAACTGTTGGGGAGCTGACATACAGAAATGGGTTTAGTATTCCTTACTGAAAAGCAAGGCCACTAATAGAAGTGAGTGGAATGGCTCAGTGATCTCAAGGATTGTGTGGATTCACAGTCCTCTCCTTCCCTGCCAAGACAGAGTATGACTTCTTTAGTTGGGATTAGATGAAGGCATCAATGCCTAAAATCCTTAATCCAGTAGCACCTCTTAATTAAATTGGCAAAAAAAAAAAAAATTCAGAAATGGATCTGTTGTTTTCTGCTTTCCTAATGGAACTCCAGTCCAGACTGCTGAAGTTATTCATATTTAATTCCTGTGCAGACCAAACCTAGGCTAAATGTAAAAATCTTAATCTGTGTTTTTTCCTCTTTCCAAAGATTGAGATCGTGTTTGTCAGTTCTGTTCAATTTTTTTCATGTCATAATGGCAGTTAAATTTGAATGAAAATATAATTGAGTCCTGAGAGTTAACATGTTTTATGCTGCTAGATTTATCTGCTTCCTTTTAAAATTTATTTGTATTGTAAATATCACCTTATTCCTCTTCTGATCCTGAGGTGGTGCTTAAATTCCTGCTTTCCCAGATTCCAACAGTTTATTTATAATAAATAAATAAAATATATATATAATTGATCAATCTTTAGATTTTCCTGTTTGAAAGAAAAATATAACAGAATATGCTTAACCCCCCCCCCCAAATTAATGGTTCACAATGTCCAATTTGAGGTGAAGTGTGATAAGGACAATGAGGAAATAAGACCAGCCACAATGCCAAGGATGCAGCCTCTTGGCATTTGACGTGGGTAGCCTTTTGCCTTTTAGAATTGTCTTGGTGAGAGCTGACAAAAGGACTATTAGTCCCCAAACAGCTGCTTGGAAAGGGAAGACATCTGCCCCCATTTTCCATCCATTCTGTTTCTAGCCATTGTCCCTTGAAACGAACATGTGAGTCTAAGGACCAAGAACCAGTTCTTAGACTCCTTTTGTCTTAATGGAGTCCCCTAGTACCATAATTTAGCTGAAGCCAGCTGCCAGTACCCAGGGACAGCACCGAGGCTTACCTGTCCTAGAGACAGCTTTAGTCTTAGAAGTCTGCACTTGGGGTGAAAAGGAGAAAAAGAGAAAAGGAGAAGAACTGGAACAAAATACCCTTTTGGACAACTGCTCTTGGTTTTACAAGGTCTAGAAACCCGTGTATTTCTTCCAGACTCCATCCTTGCTTGGGAAGATGGGCCTTGCACCCTCCTGCCCTTTGTCCTTCTGGGAAGCCTCTAATCCTTGTTAGGTCAGGGCAGCGCCCTCCCTGGGACTTGGATTCCTGAGCTCGGTTGGGCTGAACTGTTGCTTAGGTCTGGTTTTCTCATCTGGCCATTTGCTTGGAAATCGCAGTCTGTAGTTTTCCTGGGCTCTGCTCTCTGTCTCACTATCTCACTATCTCAGCCTCTCAGTCTCTCAGTCTCTCTTCCTCCCCTCCCCACCCCCCTTTTTCCTCAAGCCAGGTATGATGATGTCAAACATGATGCTGATGCTACAGTTACAGACACAGCCCCTCCTGGCGCAGCCTCTGATTCTCTTTGCCTTTCTGCTTCCAGCTCTGGGGGTTTTCAGACAAGTGCATCTCCTAATCAGGTCACATTTCATCTAGGACCCACCATCCATCTCTTTCCCCAGTCATTTCGGTGGTGGAGGAGGAGGAAAGAAGAAGACTTTTGACTGCATTGTGGTGGGAGAGGGAAGGAAATTAAGGCAAAGAAATTTTTAAAAAACAAAACAAAAAGACTAACCAACCCCAATCCAGATCAAAGATGAGCGCTGGGGGCTTTGGGCTGCGGCTGCTGCTGCTGCCCCTTCTGCTCATTGCCGCCCCTGCACCCGTTTCGGCGGAGGGGGATCCTAAGGGGGTCAAGGATGGCGAGACCCCTGGCAATTTCATGGAGGATGAGCAATGGCTGTCGTCCATCTCTCAGTATAGCGGCAAGATCAAGCACTGGAATCGCTTCCGAGACGTGAGTCTGCAAAGCCGCAGCCCAGCGGCGGCGTGGGACCGATCTGGGGTAGAGTGGGGTGGGGTGGGGTGGGGTAGGGTAGGGTAGGGTAGGGAGGAGAGAACCAGGTTGGCCCAGTGGGGATGAGCTGGAAGGTGAGGGCCCTGGCCGGCACCCGGCTCCAGCAGTCCGGGAGCGAGGGAGCTGGCTCCCAGGGGATGGGGATTTCAGGTGCACTGGGCTAAAGCTAGGCGAGGGGAGCGGGCTTGTGGAGTGGCTTAGGGTTTTGCAGCAGTGGAGGCAGCCCGGGGCACCGGCCAGTGGGAGGGCGGTTTGGTGCAGAGCCGGAGCGGCCGAGAGGCTGGCAGCCGGGAGCCAGGGAGCCAGGAGCCAGGAGCCAGGAGCCAGGGAGCGGCGGCGGCGGCGGCGGCGGCGTGTTGCAGCCAGCAGCTTTCGCGGCAGAGCCTCCTAATTGCCTCGGCAGTGAGAGTAAACAACATACACCCCAAGCTCTTGCCAAGCTGCCAGCTCGCCGCCGCCGCCACTGCCGCAGCAACTCAGCCCCCGCGGGCCTGGGGGTGACCCTCACCCTTACTCTTCTTCTCGAAGGGGAGGGAGATGGGAAGACCCGGCGCCGGCCCCTCGTTCCCATCCCGGAGAACCCCGGAGATTCATTCAGTCCCTTGGGGGGTCCGGCACCTCGGGCAAAGGGGGACGCCGGTGGGAGGGGTGGGGCCAGTCTTTGGGGCCATTTAGGGTTAGAGGAAGGGGACAATGGGGAAGAGACCACAAGAAGGTCTTTGCTTATCTTCCCAAATAATGTTGGACAGCTATTTTCTTTTTTCAGGAGGGGCAATAGAAATGGGGATGGTCGTAGAGGGCAGAGGGAAGAAGATTGTCTATTCTTTGATAAGGTCTCTCTCCCCTGCTCCTTTTGTGAAGTCGTAGTTTCCTGCCCTCTCTTGAATACCCAACCTCAGACCCTGTGCTGTTCCTTCCAGCCCCTCAAATGACTGAGAGACTTTGCTTAAATAGAAGAAAGGCCCAAAGGGGTCTTTTCTGTTGGTAACCTGTTTATCCAGGGAGCTGGAGAGAGAGGTAATCCTTGCTCACTGGAACAACTGGGATAAGGGAATATGGTTGAAAATGTGTGGGGGAAGGGAAACTTCCCTGGGCTCTTTTGCTCAGGCCCTAACATAGGTAGGTGATAACCGTGGGCCTGATTTTATATTTTCTGTCTTTGATGAGGGAACCAGGCTCTGATAAAGGACAAAATTTGAGTCAGAGTAAGAGAATTTGGTTTGGGAAAGGACCTGCATAACTGAGTGCCTGCTTGGACAGGAGCAGATTGGAGGAGAGAGGGGAGATCCTTTCTTTCTACACTCTACTCAGTCCCCAGTTTCTCCTTGGCCAGGGCTTTGCAGTGAAGTGCAGTGAAGTAGGGACTGGGGGTGGGGAGGAAGTTGCAGGGATTGTGCAGACAGGCTCCTGGGCCAGTGTTGATGCAGCACTTTGTTTACTGGCACCTGTAGATCAAAGAGGAAATGATAGAGGGCAGTTTTCCCAGAAGTGCCTTCTCCTTGGAACCTTGGGGCTGTAGGAAGGAGATAGGATTGTCTGGGACCTTGAAACTGGGAGGACTTTTGAAGGAGAAGACATAATCCCATGAAACTGACCCAGAGACAGTGAACCCCTTGAGGCCAAATCAGCATTTGGCTGTCGTGTTCTTCAGGCTGCCTCGTTGGAATCAGTTTAGAAGAATAAGCATGAAAACACATTTCTCCACATTCTCCCCTTAATAAATACTGCTCATCTGCAATTTGGTTTGAAATATGTTTTCAACACAGGAATGTTCACAAACATACACACAACATAAGAGACCCTTCTGTAGAATGGGAAAGGCCTGAGCTTATAGATTTTAAGGAAGCCCAACAGATAAAGAGTTCTAGAGTGGAATTTTCAGCCCAGGCTAAATTCTGGGGCCCTGCATTTAACTGGAGCAGTAGTCTTTGTGTTTTGCATTGCCCAGACTGAGTCTACAAAGAGAACTGAGGAACCAAAGTCAGGTCGTCTCTACTTTCCCCACTCAGTTACTGTTACCTGAACAGAGAGGGTAGATTAGCTGCAATCTCCTATTACTGCACTGAAAACAGCTGGCCCAGTGAGGGGGCGGGAGCTGGTGTGATCCAAAAACCATGTGTCACCATGCCCAGAGCCTCACTCATAGCCTCTCTGGGAATCTGCCCTTCTGAGATGAAATATGTGGAGGTCTGAAGAGTTAGGGGGAATAGTGGTCCCAGTAGATGCATGGATAGGTAATCAAAATTGTAATAGTTTTTTAAACAAGCTTGCAGGATATCCTCACTTTTTACCTTCTCCCACTTGCCAGGTCAGTTGATGGGAACAGATGATTAATCACTTGGCCCCTGCTTCACACAAACCCCTAATCCTTTCCCCATCATTTTCCTACATCTATCAGAAGACAGGCTCTTCATTTGAAATCCTTTGGGATCCTGCCTGATGGAAGTTGTAGGGTGCATACCAATTTGGGTGGTCTTAAATCATCTCTTCAGGGTAGGAGGTCCCTTTAAAGCTTCATCACGTACCAGGTGCCAGGCCCTGGCAATGAGAACAGAGGCTGCCTTAGCTGCTAGAGGAAAGGGGTGGGGAATTGATCCCTTGGGATCTGTTGGCAGATTCTGCAGGAAAGCTGAAGCATGCTACCATTGCAGCCAGTACTGCTTCCTTTATTCACTCTGAAAACCAGTGCCTGCTGTGAAGGCAGATAGTCACTGAACCTATAACAATGAACTTTATTTCAATATTGACCTTGGGCACATCTGTTGCCTCCTGGAAGCTGGTCCTGCTTTGAAAATGTATTCTCTTTGCTTCTCATAGGAAATAGAGATTCCTCCTTTTAATGATGGTTGACCCTAGATCATAGTTGTGATATGATAAGTCTGGACCTTAGTCCTGTCCTTAGAAATGTTAGCCACAGAAGTGGGATTCCTGGGGGGCAGCTAGGTGGTGCAGTGAATAGAGCGCCGGCCCTGGAGTCAGGAGGACCTGAGTTCAGATCCAGCTTCAGACACTTAACATAATGCTTATTAGCCATGTGACCTTGGGCAAGTCACTTAACCCCAATTGCCCTGCCTTCCCCCTCCAAAAAACAAAAAGCAAAAAAAAAAAAAAGAGGTGGGGTTCCCTTCTTTTGCATTATAGTAGGTTATGTGTGGGGTGGAGGAGGAAGAATAGGTAGAGGAGAGGCCTGGGATGGAAAATTTCATGGAGTCAGATGAAAGGAATCTGGAGTCAGAATGGGGGAAGGAGGAGTTTATGGGGAGAGGGCTTTTAAAGTAAGTATGGGGGCGTCTCGGAGAAACAAAAAATGTCCTTGTTTGGGATTTGGAGGAACTGGGATAAAGTCATGTGACCTGAGGTGATTGAGCCCTGAGTTCAAATCCAGCCTCAGACATCTGCTAGGTGTTTGACACTGAGCCAGTCACTTCACATTTGTTTACCTCAGTTTCCTCATGTGTAAAATGGGGATAACAATAGCACCTACCTCTCAGGGTTGTTGTGAGGATTGAATGACAGGTATTCATAAAGCACTTGACACACATCTGGCATGTAATGCATGCTTGTTCCTCCAAGAGGAGCTCAGGATAGTTTGGGCTGTTTGCTTTCCCTTTCATTAGCGCTGGGATGAGATGGACAGTGCATTTATCAGATGGCTAAATCTTCTCCCTTTATAATAGAACAGTATTCTGTATTTAGTATTATCATTTCTTATATAGGAATGATTTTTGTAACTTTTCTCTTTCTTTTTTTCTCCCTGTAACCTTTAATGCCCTGCTGCCAATGGTGGAGAAATCTAGTGGCCAAGTCAGATAAGAAAGAAGCCAGGGATCTGTCTGGTTCACTAACCTTGGTCTGTCGATCCCTGCAGCAACCCGGGCTCCTTGGAAGCTGAACACCTGCCCCCACCCCCAGTTGTTCTGCACTGGACTTCACTATAGATTTTCAGGAACCACTGCATCTGATGAAAATTTAAGAAGAAACTGGCCCATTACACAGCATTCTCATCAGAATGGGGGTTTTTAGGACCGTGGTTAGACCTTGTGGCCCCTCTTTTCCTAACTCTCTCCTCTACTTTAATCAAATTCCTCTTTTGCTTGCTTCTCAGGAAATCCTAGTAGAAACCTCAGTGAAATTGAGAAAGTTAGTGGAGGTCAAAGTCCATTCCCTAAACCTGAAGCTGGGAGACATTCCCATTGAATGGCCAGCCCTGGTGATTTGGGGAGAGGAAGAGGCCATCTCTTGAACCTAAATCTACTTCTCTCCAGTTTTCACCTACTGTTTCTTGTCTTAGCTCCTGTGGGGAAGCTGAACAACAGCCCTTCAAATTCTTGAAGACAGCTATTAGTTCCCAAAGAGTCCTGTCTTCAGGCTGAACATCCCCAGTTCCTTCAGCTAACCCTCATGAGGCTTGGTGGTATGGGGAAGAAAGCGCTGGGTATGGGGTCAGGAAGACTAGAATCAGAGTCCTGTCTCAGACACTTTTTAGCTGTGTGACCCTGGGCAAGTCACTTTGTCTGTGCCTTGATTATAAAATGAGGATTATAATATCACCTCTCTCACACAGTTACATTGTGAAGACCAAATGAGATAAGCTATGTTAAGTGCTTTGCAAACCTTAAAGCTCTATGTAAATGCTAACTACAATGATGATACCATTGTCTTCATCATCTCAAGGCCCATCCTTGCTGTCTTCCCCTGGATGCTCTTCACTTTATCAATATTCTCCCTAAAATGTAGTGTCCACACCTGAACACAATTACTTAGCTATGGTCTTCTCAGGGACTATTACTTCCCTAATCCTGGCTGTTATGCTTCTTTTAATGTTGCCTAAAACCAGATGGGCCTAGTTAAGGAACAGTAATAGTAATTAAGATATGGTACTTTCTTTCTGGTTGACAGAGTGCACTTTTGGAACCTGCTTGGTTGCGTAGAAAAAGCCCTGGTTTTAGAGCCAGGAAAGACTCCAGGATCCTCTGTTAACTATGCTAGCTGTATAATCTGGCCTCAGTTTCCTCATCTGTAAAATGTGGATAATAATACTCTCACTACCTGCCTCACAGGATTATTGTCTAAGGAGCGATTTGGAAACCTTAGAAGTTCTAGAGAAGGGGGTGGCCAGGTAGTACAAAGAGTAAGAGCACCGGCTCAAGTGTCAGGATGACCTGGAGATCGAATCCCGGGCTCAGATACTTAGCACCCATCCAGAAACACCTGGCCGTATAACCTTGAGCAAGTTACTTAACACCAATTGCTTAGGGGTGTCCAGGTAGCTCATCGAGTAAGAGCACTGGCTCCAGTGTTGGGATGACCTGGAGATCGAATCCCGGGCTCAGACACTCAGCACCACGCCCAGAAATAACTGGCCGTGTAACCTTGAATAAGTTACTTAACCCCGATTGCTTAAAAAAAAAAAAGTTCTATAGAAGTGCAGGCTATTTTTCTTAATTTATAACACGTTATCTGATTTGGTCCTCACGACAAACTCCTGCAAGGTAGGTAAAGTTAAATGTTATTATCCCATTTTACAAATGGAGAAATTGAGCATCTGACCACTATATTACGTGTCCAAGATTCTGTAGCTAGTAAGTGCTAGGGCTCAAATTGGAATTTAGGTCTTCTGAGTCCAAGCCTGAAGATCTTGCCATTAGCTTTCACATAGAGGCCCTATGTGCTTAATATAAAGAACTTAGTGACCTACTCCTCTTTCAAGACAAAGAATGGATGAAAAAAAAAGACTATGGCTTATGACTGGAGTAGGGAGTGGAGCAGAGGGTCTTTCTGTTTTATATAAAGAGCCTTTACCCAAAGAACATCAAATGGAAACCAGCTAGTCAATAGAATGGATGGATACTCTAATATCCATGAGAGTTTACATAATATAAACTGAGCTTATGGAATTTGAGACCCCTAAGGTGGCAAGGATGGGCTGCAAATATTTATAAATTTAGAAACATCAATAGTTAATGGATCACAAATCTATAGTGTATTATTAAAGGAACTCATATATTTGGGGGTTATGCCTGAGGTTGATGATTATAGCCTTCTCTAAACTTTTCTTTAGAACCCTGGGCTAGATGCCCCAAGGGACTGGCACAGGGTGGCAGTTCTAATAGTTTTATGAACACCAGATGGCCTTGATTACAATTGCTGAGTCCCAGAGGATTCCCTTTGTATATGGTTCTGGGCTTGTGGGTGGGTGAGATGAGCAGGTCGAAAGATCTAAGAACTTGACCAACTGAACTTAGTGAGTTCTGAAAAGGGACAAAAGCAGGGAGACAGGTGGGTCTGCATGCTCACCAACTTGAGCCTCTCCCTCCATTCCAGTTTTTTTTTTAAGCAATTGGGGTTAAGTAACTTGCTCAAGGTTACACAGCCAGTTATTTCTGGGTGTGGTGGTAAGTATCTGAGCCCGGATTCAATCCCAGGTCATCCTGACTCTGGGGCCAGTGCTCTTACTCACTGAGCCACCTGGCTGCCCCTCCATTCCAGTTTTAAAATTATTTCCCTAACAAAAGAGCACTGGTACCTCTCAGAAATAACAGATATGCAAGGTGATATGCATATGTCTCTTGGCCTATGCCCAAGAGTGTGAGCCAGGGGAGGAAATAGAGTGGACTGAATATTCTCTTGTCCTACTAGAAAGAGGCATGGGAAGAGTGTGCTCTAGAAGAAGGAGGACCAGACCTGGAGTCAGATTTCAGCCCTGTTACTTACTAGTTGTGTGACTTTGAACGAGTCACTTCCACTCTCCAGTCTTTATTGTTAAGTTATTTCAATCATGTCCTACTCTCCATGACCCTATTTGGGGTTTTCTTGGCAAAGATACTGGAGTTTTCCTTCTCTAGCTCATTTTATAGCTGAGGAAACTGAGGCAAACAGGGTTAAGTGACTTGCCCAGGGTAATACAGCTAATAAAGTGTCTTAGGCCAAATTTGAATTCAGGTCCTCCTGATTCCAGGCCCAGCACACTATCCACTGTGCCACCTAGCTGCCCTCCAATTTTTAATTTCCTCATTTGTAAATTGAAGAATTTAGACTGGTTGATCTTTAAAGATCCCTCCTAACTCTAAAATCCTACTATTTTAAGACAGGAGTTCTTTGTGTTTTTGTGTGTCATGGACCCCTGTGGTTATCTGGTGAAAAATTAGGACCTCTTTCTCAGAATAATGTTAAATGCATAGGATAAAATACCTAGAATTATAAAGGAAATCAATTATATTGAAATATAATTATCTGAATATTTTAAAAATAATTTCATGGACACTGAGTTCTAAGATTAACCCACAAAAAGAGAATAAAAAAGGTGAGAAAAGACCAAAAAAGCTTGGGAGGCTGTGATCTCAAATTTGTCAGATCTGCAGCACATGAAGGGTTAAGTGTTCCCCCTCCCATTTCTGAGAGCTGGAGGAGTGGGAGGGCACCAGAAGCCCTGGGCCATGTGGGCCCTTGTGAAACACTGAGGGTAAGAATCATAGGGAAATTTTTTTCTCTCTTGTGCTTGAACTTCAAGCTTTTAAAGATGAAAACCTGGCAATTTCTCTTTCCTATTCCCCCATACCCTCCTTCCAAGCCTCAGCTGGAAGGTTGTTTAGGAAAGGAGTTTCCATTCTAGATCTCCAGGAAGACTTCATTCTTATGTCCATGGCTAAGTCATGCTAGGGGTACGTGCCCTTCCAAGGCAGGGTGGGTGGTGGTGGGGTGCGGATAAATTAGCAACATCCCTACATGAAGGGAGGATAGGAGCTTATGTTTCAGACTATCGCCTGTGTTGCTTTTCATGTGATAATAGATATTTGTATGATTGTGCACATGTGTGGGAGAATGTATCAGCGCAAGTTCATACCGGATAGAAAGCTTATCTCAATCAAGGGAGACCTGTGGGTGGGAAAAGTGGGCAAGTCTGGGCCCAACCATTGGCCACATGCATCCAGTTGTACTTACGCATAATCTTCATCCGTCAGGGCTCTTGTCCAAGAAGCAGACACAGGTGCAACTCCAGGAATACTTTTTTAGTTCTGATTTTATTAATAAGAATATCTTAGATCATTCTGGTCTTTTGAGGTAGAAAAGGAAAGAGAGAAGTCTTCAAAAGAAGCCAGCTCTCTTCTCTGCATGGTTTGTAGCTAGTAGTGGGAATTGTGATAGTGGTAGGGGCAGACAACCAGGACCCAGGACGTGCTTCCTTTCCCTGGAGGGGGTAGGGGCAATGAACCGATGAAAGCATCTTTTTACCCTTTATTCCTTGGCTTTGAAGTTCACAGGTAAGGAAACCTATCTTGGTTTCCAGAAGCAGCTGCTTCTGTTGTCTCACAGCCTGATGCTAGATTTGGAATGGGATTATTGGTCAGAAATTCCATCTGGGGTTCTTCTTCCTTTGTAGATTTTTTTTTTTTTGGTCTTTTTGGAGGGCAGAAGGCAGGGCAATTGGGGTTGAGTGACTTGCCCAAGGTCCCACAACTAGTAAGTGTTTGTTGTCTGAGGCTAGATTTGAACTCAGGCCCTCCTATTCACTGCGCCACCTAGCCTCCTCCCTTTGTAGATTCTTCCTGACCACACCAGTTATAGAAACCTTTCCCTGCCCTCTGCTCCTGTAGCCATTATCATCTCATTGGCATTCATCCTGTACTTGGTAAAAGTTTTGTGCTGCTGTTTAGCATTTAATGTGAATAGTGTGCTTTGCCTCTCCACCTAGACTAGAAATTCCTTAAAGGCTAGGACTGTGAATTATATCTCTTTGTAGCCTACTCAGTGCTTTACACACAGCAGGCTCTTTCTAATAGATATTTCTAGGATCACAGAATTTTTGGAGCTTAGTAATCATCTGCTTCTCCCTTCGTTTTACAAATGAGGAAACTGAGGCTTAGAGAAATCTAGTGACTTTCCCAGAGTTGAACAGCTAGTTAAGTGGGGAACAATATTAATGGTCCTTTGCACTATGCACCCCCTAGTTTAGATGTGAAATGAGTGAATGAAATAAGATTGCCTCTTGCCCTGTTTCCCACCCACGACAAGATGCAGCTTTGACAGATCTTATGGATGGCACCATTTGGTCTCCTTCTTCCCCTCACTTTCCTGTGAAGTTCAGACCTCCTCTTTCAGGGGCAGGCTCCTTATCCAATCAAACATACTCTGTGATGATCCTGCTTCCTACAGCTGGGGTAGGATGGGGAGAATTTCCTTTCCTATCTTAGTACCTTTCTCTCCTACAATATTGGGGTTCAGTGGTAGGAACAAGGTAGACACTCAGCCCCTTTCTGGGTTCCACTTTTGAAAGGAGTATTTTCTCTTTTTACTAGTAAGGGATATACCAGTCCCAGACTAGGGACCCGTCTGTCTTTCTGGTTCTTGCTTATAGATTTAATATTCCTCTTCTAGGCCCCGAATCAGGAGAAGTGGGACTTTAGATCTCCCTAACTTCTAATACTTGTAAAGCATTTGGCAGCTCCAATCGGTGATTCTTCCAGATATCCTAGGGCTTTGGGAATTGTTTCTTTTCTTCATTTTTCATTTTATTTTACCTTCCATTGACTTTGGAATTATTTCCTAGATCGAAAAACAGAGGCTCAGAGGGTGTCACATAATGAAAATCAGAGCACAAAATCAGAACCCTAATTTCTTAGCTTACGGTTATAGACCTTTCTCTCTCTTGTCCCCATCCCTTTCTGTGCTGAACTCTGGAGTCATGGGGGAGAGTGAATGTTGCATTGTGGATGATACCCCTAACCCTCACTGGTACAGATGAGGCAGTGGGAGTAGATGAGAAACTGGGCGGCTGGGGCCTTGTATTGATGTATCAATGTTGCCAGGCATGTGATCCCAGCTCAGAGCTGTGCCTGGCACCAAAGGAGTGAGTGATAAGCACATTCTTACCCTAACAAAAAATTCCTCAGAGTGGGGAGTGGAGAAGATTGGATTTCCAACTTCAGTCTGTTTGCCTGGGCTCAGCAGAAACCCTCTTCCAGCTTCTCCAAGAGGGGAGTAAATATTTAATGACTCTCCCTCCCTCCCCCTTCCCTACCTCCAACCTCCAAGTTAACTCCCATATTTAGGTCCTCCAATCTCTCTTCTCCTCTTCTGCCCCATGAAAAGGTAACTTTGCAAGGTATTTATGGTTCTGGTTCTCAGTGCCAATTATTTATAAATCCTCAACTATGCAGGAGTTAGGAACAGAGACTGTTCTGAAGCTCAGGAACTAGGGAGAAGATGGAAAGGGAAGAGATTAGTGTTTGGGGTTGTCTTGCCCTACAAGGTGTCCTGGCCATCTTTTTTCTCCCTAGCTCCTGACTCAGGACTATTTCTTCAGTGATCTGTATAATTTGAGAGTTTAGCCCTTTCCTTGAAGGCTTTGGGCAGATTTGGGAATCCCAGGCTGGCTTAATTTCCATGCCAGGAAAGACTGTAGTCTGTGAAGAATGGAAGGCAGGTTCCATCCAGTCCACAGGATATGTCATCTACCCCCCTCTTCCCTACCCAATACTATAGGATGGGACCAGTTAGCCTTCAGAGGTCCCCTTAGTCTGTGGAAGGTAGAAAGGCCAGGGACAAGGGGGGTTAATTTAGGCTGTAAAAGTATCAGAGTAATTTGGACATTAATGAAATGAAATAAACACCAGCAACTGAAAACACCCACTGTGTGGCTCTTACCCATCCTGCCTGTCTGGGGGGTGGAAGAGGGGAATCTCTCAAGCCCAGGCTTTTTCTGAGCTTGAAGCAGTGGGCCATGTTTCCATGGCAACGGAGCAGAGCTGCAGAGATCAAAGCTGGAGGTGGGTTAGCTTCAAACCACCACTCAGGAGTGTGGTGGGGCTTCTGGAAACCGATTGTGTATGTGTGTGTGTGTGAGAGAGAGAGAGAGAGAAAGAGAGAGAGAGAGAGAGAGAGAGAGAGAGAGAGAGAGAGAGAGAGAGAGAGA
>NW_027187353.1:1005020-1013907 GCF_028583685.1 Petaurus breviceps papuanus
AGAGAGAGAGAGAGAGAGAGAGAGAGAGAGAGAGAGAGAGAGAGAGATGGAGGAAAGGAGAGAGGGAGGAAAGGAGAGAGAGGAAAGGGGAAGGAAAGGAGAAAGAGAAAAGAGACGAGAGGGAAGGAGGGAGAAAGAAGGGGAGGGAAGAGGGAGAAGGGGTGCAGAAGGAGAAGCAGCAGCATGTGCCTCCCTCTTGCTACCCACCTGTACCGAGGCTCCCCTTTTTCTCTGGTGCTATCCAGGAGTACTCTATTGTCCCTGACCCTGTCACTGCTTTTCTTCTGTTGAGCTGAGGCTATCTATCCTGAAGAAGAGATTTGGGGACACATGATAACTCCTTTACAAGTATCTGAAGGGCTGTCCAATGGAAGAGAGAATTCTGTTTCGCTTGGTCTCAGAGGGTAGAGCTGGGAACAATGGGTAGAAGTTTTGAAGGGATAGCCTTGCTTTGATGTTAGGTAAAATTTCCTGATAACAACAGTGATTGACACTTATATAGGTCTTAAGGTTTCCAAAGCATTTTGTACATGCTATCTTGGGCAAATCACTTCACCTTTGTAGGCCTCAGTTTCTTCTGTGAAATGAGGTGATTGGAAGCGGTACTTTTTGAGTTTGCTTCCAGCTCTAAATCCATGATGCAGTGATGTCATTTGATTCTCACAAGAACTTCATGTGATAGGGTCCTGCTGCTATTATCTTCTTTTTATGGCTGAGAAAATTGACACTTATCATAAATCATGGTCACATAGAATGTGTATTAGAGTCTGGAGTCAGTCCCTGGTATTCTAACTCCAAATCTAGCCCTTTTCCCTAATACAATCTGATGCCTTTTTTGACTGTTGGCCCCCTCTGAGCATTTAAAGCTCTGAGAATGGGCTTTCTCAAGAGGTGGGTGATGAGTTCCTCCTCTTGGGAGAGCTTCCCCCAAGACCTGGATGACCACTCATCAGGAGTGCTGTAGATGAGAATTCCTAGTTAGATTCAGCAACTATAGAATAAAAGCCGTACTGTATACAAAGGAGGATCAATTTAGGCTATGAAGATACCAGAGCGATTTGGATATTAACAAAAATGAAATAAATAGCAGCAACTGAAAACAAAGCCCTATGCTAGACTATGGGGATACAAGAGCAAAATTAAATAGTCCCTGCTTTTGAGCACCATATGTTCTCCAGGGTTCAGAGAAATACAACACGAACACAGATGAGTAAGAACAAGGCAGTTTGTAAGGGACAGATAGAGTTAAGGTGCCATCAGTAACTATGACCTCAAACCAATTGCTTTATCTATGTCATAGCTTTCTGTGTAAAATGAGGAAGGCAGTAACTACCCTATTTACCTCCTAGGGATTTTGAGAGAATAAAATGAGATAATAGTGCTTTTTGCAATACAAAACAGAAAGCTATGCCAATATAAGATATTCTGTTACATGTCAGAGTTCTTTCTCCTTGCAGGTGTTCAAGCAGGGGCTGAGTGACGCCTGGTTGGGAATGTTACAGCCGTGATTCCTTCTGGGCCATGGGTTGGGCTAGATGGCCACTGAGATCCCTTTCAGCTCTCACATTCAGGGATTCTGATTCTATGACATAATATTTACAAGCATCGTCACCATCACTTGCTTTGTGTAGTGTGTCCTTGTTGAAAGGAAAATGTAGGGTTTAAGTGACAAGATCGCTAGACTTGGTTGGCATACTAGGACCTGAGTACCTGACACTTCCCCATAAGGCATACAACTGGATATGTCACAAAATAAATGCCAAGTTAACAATTTGTACATTTATTCAAAAGTTTAAAAGGCAGATAATTCAGAACAATTTATTTTACCTCACTGGGGCTCAGCTTTTATATTTCTTTAAAATCAGGGCTTTGGATAAGATGATCTCTAAAGACCCTTCCAAATCTATGATTCCATGATTTTATGATATGGTCCAGCCCTTAAGGAATGACTAGTTAAAAATTAGAGCTTTGATTTTAAAGGGTTCTTGGTGATCAGACTCATGCTTCTTTGAGCCATGCACTCAATTAATTCCCTTGCTTCAGCCACAGTGGTAGGTTGGCATGAATGATGGGCTGAGAGGAAAGGCTGGTGTGATCTCTACCCTTTTTACTCACCAACATGGTCATTGGCATAGACCCCTTGGAAGTCTTGAGAAACCAACCTATGGACCCCTTTTCAGAATAATATTTTTACTTGTATAAAATAAAATACATGTGATTACAAAGCAATTATATTGAAGTATAGGTATCAAAATATATAAAAAAAAAACAACAACCAAGTTTCCACATATTAGGTTAGGAACCACTGTCCTGTCACTTAATAAAATGCTTGTTGGTTGGTCAAGCATTGATTGGTCAAGATCTTTGCTAAAGAAATGCTGTGTTGGCCAGTGCAAGGGTAAGGAGCAGTTTTCTATCAGCTCCCCCTACCCTCCTCCACAGCCATCTGGAGTGACTTCAAATCAGAAGCAGAATATTTTTGAGCTGTATGAAAGTGACCTTGAAGAGGACTTAGTACAACTACTTCATTTTTTTTGGATGAGGAAACTGGAGAAATGAAGGGGCCTGCTTAGTGGCAGAGCTGGGAGTGGGACTTGGGTCTCCTGATTCTCCTGATTGCTTAACACGCTCTGGTGTCATTATTTGGTCATTTTTCACAAATGTTAATGAGCCTACTTTGGTGATATAAATAAGCACATCCCAGTGGCATTATTCACACTTGCTAATGAATCTCTTCTTTTGGTTTATAAATGGCACAAGTTCAATATGTGACTTAAAGGGTATAGAAGGGAGTTATGGGGCTGATACCGTGTTTCCCCGATAATAAGACCTATCCCGAAAATAAGCCCTCCCCTTACTGTGTAAGATTCCTCTAAAATAAGCCCTCCCCCGAAAATAAGCCCTATTGAGATTTCTACTGTAGTGAAGGTGATCCCCTGCGCTACACGCTACATTATGGTACCCTCTGTATGCACCGTCCCCCCCCCCCAAACGCACGCCGCTCTCCGAGCTGCATCCAATCAGAGCTGCAGCAGTGAGCGCGTCATCCTGTTCTTCCCCAGTGATTTGCTTATTGAATAAAGGTATATTTTTTTGTTCACATTTAACTGTTTATTAAAATTGCTGTCAATGTTCATTAAAAGAAGCCCTCCCCTGAAAATAAGCCCTCTGGTGTTTTTCTGTCCAAAAAAATTAATAAGACAGTGTCTTATTATCGGGGAAACATGGGTATGTAATCCTTGCCCTAAGGGCACTTCAGTTTGGCCTCTTTGGTCTCCCATATATTGGAGGACTAGCTCCTAATCCAGCCTGATGTCCTACCTTAGTCTTCTATACTTACTTCAGTCTTCACTGTCAGCTAGTCCTAGCCTGGGAGGCCCACCCCTTTCAAAGAAATTTTCTCCTTCCCAGAAAGCTGTTTTTTCTTTTGCTATCACTGTTACAACTCCTCATTCCACACCCTCACTTCTGATTCCAATGTTTTTGGTCTTTTCTCTCGTACTACTCTCTGGAGCTGAAGCAGAATCGATCTATTCTTCACTCATCTCCCTGGGGCCATTCTTTCTCTTGATTCCCAGAATGTAGGTTTCAGGAAACATCAAGCTTCCTTCTTGCCCAACCCCACTCCACTAACTGCCAAACAGAAATCCTTTCACTTAGACTTTAAGCCCGTCTCCTGATTTTTACTTTGGATCTCAACTCTCCCTAGGGTGTGTCTTACAAAAAAATATATAGTTCTATACTTAATTTCTTTGATGTGGGTAGTCCCTCCACCCATTTACATGACAAGCCCACCATAGGTAATTTCATAAATGGTCTTTGAGAGTTGCCAACCAGGTGATGAGTTTCTCCAAATTTAGTGAGACTACCCCTGAGGCAAGAGATATATATTCTGTCATTGGATGCATACTTGAAACTTTTCCAACATCTGCTCTGATGACATAGCCTTATAAAAGCCAGGGTCGTGAGGTGTGTGGAGAGGATATTTTATTTAAAGTACAAATAATATGTTCTAAATAAATATTTGTGGATTGATTGTTGGAAGTGAGTCGTCTCCCCCTCCTCTTCTAGGACGTCTGAGGACTCTTCTTATCCCCAGGCGCTTGGCAGAAGAAATAGTCTAGGGGCTTTTGATGAAAAGTCTATTCTCATGCACCTGCCTGCCTTCACAGTCATTCATGAATTTCCCATCTGAATTTCCTGGCAGGACTTCCTGAGAGAATTCATCCTCCCTGCTGTTCAGTATTGACCATCAGTAACTTACTTTGTACTGAGCTTTGTACTGTGATCCCCTAATGTCTCTATTGGAGGTTGAGGCATCTGGGGGTGACTTGGGGACATGGCCTTGGAGAGCCTGAAAGGGAAAGTTTGCAGCAGAGCTGGGACAAAGTGCTTACAAGGTGAGCTGGGAAAGCAGGATACCCTGTATATCTCTGTCCACCACCAGAGGTTTTGAGCCTTTCCTAAAGTAAAGCATGCATCTGCACATACCACAATTCAGTTGAGTTCAAGGAGCATTTATGGATCTCCTTCTATGGGTCAGGTGGTGTGTTAGGTGCTGGGGATACAAAGACAAAATTGAATAGTCTCTGCCCTCACAAAACTTAACAATATGTTCATTTATATTAAAAAGTAATGAAGGGAACTGTACTTTAAGAGTTTCTCCAGCTTGAACAATATATGGTTCTACTAAAGAGTCTCTATGCATATTATGGCTTTTCCTGTATGTCATGCCCTTGTTTACTCTCTATCTGTAGAGACTCTGATCCGGGGTGAGGAGTGGAGTCCAGAGCAGAAACCCCTGGTTCCTTTGAATCGTCACCCCTATGGGAGCCCCAATTCCACCCCCCCCCAGGTCATTAAGTAGCTTAGACTCAGGAGAATTTGGATGTAAATTCTCCCTCTGACATGAGATATATGACCCTGGACAAGTGACTCTTCACTAGAGTTTCCACATCTGTGAAATGGGGATAATAATAGCACCTACCTTGCAGGATAATCTATAAGACATAAATGAGATAATATGTGTGTATCATTTTGCAAACTTGAAAACACTCTAGAAATGTCAGTTATTGTTATTGGGGGTATGAAAGGCAGCCAGAGGATGATTGCTCTTCAGTGATGATCACTGGCTTTTAACAAGCCACCAATCCAACCCTAACTGCCAGACCCTCCCCCTTTAAGATTACCAAATCCATTCTCTCTATATACACTTATTTGTTTATATTGTGTCTCCTCATTACAATTTAAGTTCTTTGAGGGCAGGGACTGTTTTTTTCCCCTTCAGTTGGATCCCCATTGCTTAACACTGTTCCTGGCACAGCTTAATAAAATACTTGTAGACTGAGAGGCTAACATCTTGCTTTTCTCTATACTTAGTAACCAGGCAGCTTCTTAGGTGCAGATTTACTCATCATCTCCCCAATTAGAATGTAAGCTCCTTGAGAGCAGGGACTCTCATTATTTTACATTTTTATCCTCAGTGCTTAGCATAGTGATCACTGGTACCTAGTAAGTGCTTAATAAATGCATTTCTATTCCACTTCATTCCCAGGCCCTGCCTCAAGTGCTTGCTTTACTCCAAACTTATAGAACAGAGGCTTGCAGTGATCATTATTTCCAAGAGTGAAGATGACATGGTATAAAGTTGATCAGGAGTGATGAGAGGAAAGGATAGAGACCCTTGCATAAGGGGAGGCCATACCTCTTCTTTCCTCTTCTCATCTCTTTTCCCTTTTTACCACCTCCTCTTCTTTCCTCTCTTCTGGTCTCCTTCCTGTCTTGCTGCCTAGACTCCCATCCCATCCTACCACCCAGTAAGGAAGTCCCAAAACTGAAAGGCTTAGTGGATTCTAAGTCTTCAGAGACTGAAGCCTTTGAACAGAAGACTTTACCTAGTCAGAGAGTTACAAGAAGCTGAAGTCCCCAGTGATGGATTTTATTACCTTTTTTTTTTTTTTTTAAAGCAATCGGGGTTAAGTAACTTGCTCAAGGTTACATGACCAGTTATTTCTGGGTGTGGTGCTGAGCATCTGAGCCCAGATTTGATCCAGGTCATCCCGACACTGGAGCCGGTGCTCTTACTCGCTGAGCCACCTGGCCGCCCCTAAGCAATTGGGGTTAAGTAACTTGCTCAGGGTTACATGGCCAGGTGTTTCTGGGTGGGTGCTAAGTGTCTGAACCCGGGATTCGATCTCCAGGTCTTCTCAACACTGGAGCCGGTGTTCTTACTCGCTGTGCTACCTGGCCACCCCTTATTACCTTTTTTTTTAAAAATAGAAATCACTCTTACTCTTGGTAATTTGGTTTTTCTCAGATAGTCATGCATGAGTATGCCTAACACTCACTGCAGTTATAAACATGGACCCATATGTGCCCCCCCCCCACTCACATACATGCCAAGTAATAATTGAATCTCTGAAGCTCTGGCCATGGTGCTGATTGTTCATTGCCCTGCTCCTTCACTGTCTTTCTGCTAGACTCAGTTTCTCTTTGTGAACCATATAAGTATATATTCCCTCTGGATTTCTACATTATACTTACTCTGACATTCATTGACTTCATGGGAACCACTGAATGCACTCAAAAGCTCTCTTGCCGTATGAGACCTGAGATTTCATTACCTCATGCTAGTAGCTATTCAATCATGGGTACCTAGCTGCTACAGCAGTATCTCCTTATTTCTGAAATCTTCTCAGTCCAAGTACCATCTTCTACGTAAATCTCATGTTTGAAGGGATGCAGGAGGCAGCTAGCCCAAATTGTCCCCATGACTGGTCAGCTGTGAACTTTGCCCCTGCTAGGGCACTTCAAGAGTAGCTTTGCTAAGTTTTCTCTTACAAAGCGGATGCATAGGTAGGGGTGGTGAAGGGAGGAAAGAGAATTCTCATATCCACCTAATCTCCTAGTCCTTGCTGCCTCAGTTCCTCTTAGTCCCTCCTGGATCTTAGCCCAGAGGCTGTAGCTGGCAGCTGGCTCCTCAATGCAGCAAGCCTCTGGCCCCAGAGAATCCCCGCCTGGCAGCCCTCCCACCACCTGTCAGGGAATCATGAGTCTCAACAATGAGGTCTCTCTGGGAGCCATTTGTCAATTTTCCATGGGTGACTCAGTGCCCTCAGAGGCTGGGCCTGGTGATGGCAGGGGCAGTGGAAGGACTTGGGAGTTTTATGCCAGGGGGCTAGTGTGGGAGATAGCAGCTCAGTCCCCAGACAGCTGGGATATCAGCTGGCACAGGATGGCCCCCTGGGGCAAGAGCAGACAGCAGTTTTCCAGAGTCTCTTTATCTAATGTACTTTTTCTGTTGTTCATTTCCCTCCTCCAGTGTTTTGGAAGTAGTATTCTGCATTGGAAAGACCACTGGGCTAAGGATCTTAGGTTTGAACCTCAGTTTTGCCACTGATGATATAACCATGGCCAAGTCCCTTTACTCCTCTGGCTCTAAGCTTCCTCCTTTGTAAAATGAAGGAGTTGGATTAAGAGATCTCCAAGATATCTTTCAGATATGATATTCTTTGCTTCTGTGGTCTTGTGACTGGATAGAGCTGGACCACAGTAGCTAAGAGGAGGCCAAACATCAAGGAAAGGAATAGTCCTCTGCCACCTGCTTGGCTGAGAAAGTCTGAACTTCATCCAGTAACAGTTAAATTTGTATTTTCTTAATTCAGTGGTTCACCTTAAGGAAAGAGCCCTTTCCTTTCACTCAAATCCTAGCAGTCAGGATTAGTTCCAGGCAAAGGAACTGAAGGAAAAGGGAAAAGCCCTTGTGGAAAGATGACAGGGAAAAAGAGACAGGGCTGGGATGGAGGTGGCTGCCCATACTGTTTCTGAGACAGTGAGCTGGAAGCCCCCATTTCTTTTGCCCTAGGAAGTCCAGGCAATATTACTACCCAGGGCATTGTGGGCCCTTTGAGAAGACTCTCAGATGGTGTTGATGAGGAGGATGAAGCAGGGGTGGAGACGAACTGTCCTTAATTTACTATTCTAGGGCCAGAGAGTTAAGAATACTTACAAACTGCCCTGAAGCCCCAGGCCTCCCTGGACTCTCTTATAGCTTTGGCTTCTAGCTGCAGTCTCTTGTTTACTTGGCCCGATTCCCCACCTTGAAATCAGAGAGCTATTGTAATCAGCTGTTGTTGCTGTGTCTCTGATGGTTACCTCAGCTTAGCAAATGCATCTGAGGCAGGGAAAGAAGAATGGAGTGCATATATTACCTTTCCCAGCTCTGAGAAATGGTCTACTGCCATTTCAATTAAAGATGATAGGATTGTAGCTTCAGAGCTGGGAGGAATCTTAGAGGTCATTGATCCCTCGATTTTACGGATGAAGGAGCTGAAGCACTGAGAGGTCAGATGACTTACTTAGGGTCACACAGCTAGTAATTGTTTGAGGCTAGATTTGAACTCAGGTCTTCCTGGGTCCAAGTCTAGCACTCTAGCCAATAAAATATGGGGTGGTCATTTGATTGTATCAATCACCCTCTCTGGGGTGGACCTCACTCCTAGATTTTTCTCTTTTTCTTTTTTTCTCCTGCCCCATGTTCTGTGGCCTACTGTCCTCTGAAAGCTCAGGAGGTAGAGGTGAGTACTGGCTGTCTCGAGTTCATTTCTCTGGCATTGGATACCCTTCCCCTCCCCTTGTTCCACCTGCTCAGTTCCCTTTTCCCAACACAGCCTGTTGTGTGTGTGTGTGTGTGTGTGTGTGTGTGTGTGTGTGTGTGCTGGGGGCAGCAAATTGAAGGGCTCTGTGGACAGAGTTGAAGGAAATTATGAAGGTAAAGTACAGATATACAAGAGTGCTTGACCATGATTGGAGATGGGGCAAGTGAATAGGAGAGGAGCTGTAAGAGCTCAAGTAGGATGGAGGTCTCTTTGGTAAGGATGAGGAAGAG